>NC_088930.1:31132500-31230000 GCF_038396675.1 Hydra vulgaris
CCACACCCTGTGTGCACTATAGGTTGTGGGCCCTTATTAACATCACAATAGCGTACAAATGCTTTCTACAATAAACCTAAAAATAAAAAGGGACAATGAAGTAGCTGAATGATATTTTACGGCACTAAAATAAAAGTAACAAACAAATTATTGTTATTCAATTTTAATCGTTTTGTACAAAAAAATTTGTTGAATTAGAAACTTAAAAAAAAAAAGGAAAGCAAAACAATATAAATTTTTTAAGAAGTAGATTTAAAAGATTTTTTTAAAGTAAATTTAACTTTATAAAATCTAATCTGAATATTTATTATTTAGTAAAGTGTTATAACACTATACTAAATATTTAGATTCGTAAAACACAATTGAATATAACATTGAATGAACATAAAATTATTTAAAACCAATCGAAATAAAAAACAACTTACTTGTATTTAAAATAAGGTCAACTTTGACTTCTATAAAATTAACATCCTGTCAAGATACATTTCAATACATCAACTATAAAAGAGAATAATGTTTCATTAAGTAAAACATTGAAAAGTTAAACTTTAGTAACTTTAAAAACAGATTAGAAAATTAAAAAATACATACTATTTATAAATAAAAGTATAATCAATAATTATATCATTTATGATAATGATAATTGAAGATTTAAAAATATTTCATAAATTTATAAAAGTTAAATAGGAAATACAAAAACCTTATGTACAATGCCTCGTGGATTATTAGTTATAAGGGTCCAAGTTGACTTTTACAATATTATATGGAGTATAATACTATTTTGATATTTATCTAAATTCTGTCATTGTTGTGCACTCGGTTTAGAATATTTAACGGGAGCGTGGTAAAGTAGCTGTAAAACTTTAAATTTCCTTATTACTTTAATATTAGGTGTTTTTAACCTTTTATTATATTATCAGCTTGTTTTTTGTTTTTTTAAATTTTTGTTATTTAAAATGCAAAACAAAACAACTTTCTTTCTTTCAAAACAAACTTCTTTCTTCAAAAGCGAAAAATCGAAAAAGATTCAATTAAACAAAACAAAATACCCAGTGGTATGAATCAAACCAGGATTGTGTGCTAACCACTCAACTACGCAGACATATTGTCTTACAAAAATTTTAAAACTATATAACAAATTAGACTTTATCAAACGGAAAAGTGCTACAGATCAAATCTTAAGGAAATGTTGCTGCAATGCAATTTTTAAGTGAAAGTAAAACTATAAAACTTGATGTATGTTTTAGTATGTTTTTAGCATTACATAGTTTAAAGTTTGTATAAGTTAGATATTTGCATACACTTTCGTTGACTTTTCTTATAAAAAAAAGTGCTGCTACTTTTTCTCGCTATTACCTCGGTTGCAATGCCTGCCAAAAGTATTGTGTCAAACACAGTCTAATGAGCATTAATAAGTTCCTTATTATAATATAATATGATATGATGTTTTTTATAGATAATAAAACTTGAATAAATATAAATTTTTTATTTATTTATTGATTTTAAATAATAGCTAAAAAAGATAAAAAAATTAGGTATAATACCATAAATTTATGTAAAAATAAAAGATTTGTATTAGCATTTTTACATTTTTAGCATATTTACATTTATTTTTTATTATATTGTTTAAATCATTGTTTATTGGCTTTCTTGTTTTTTATATATGCATATTTTTTTATATTTATTTATTATTTAATAATTACATTTTTATAAATGTTTACTAAATATAAACTTGCAATAGCAGGTATTTTTTAACTAGAGGTGCAATAAATATTTGGCTACTACTACAAAATTTTGGCTACTGTTCAGTATTTAACTGAATAATTGTATTTGGCTGAATACTGAATTAAGTAAAAATATTATTTAAGAAAATTTTATTTTAACAAAAAATTAACTTAAAATCAGAGGTCACTGTGGACCAGAGTGACCGCCAGGGTAAGTTGATCCCCAGGTTTGATATTTTTTTCCAACAGTTAGATATGCATTAATAAAGACCATTTATGGTATTTAGAATTTCTGGGGGGTTGGACAAAGTAAAAAAATTGTTGTTCAAAAATTAAGTTTTTTAAATCATAAAAATGTTTATAAATTTTTTGAAAAAAACACTGGAAATTCATGAAATTCATAAATTGTGTAAACAATTGTGGGCTGTTTATATAAAATGTGTGCTGTTTATCTGACACAGTTTGGTAAAGTCATCTTAAACCAAGGCCAACAACACCAGTACTGTGAATATGTTTTAGACCACTTACATTTTTTCAAAAAATCTCGTAGAATTTTTCTCTAATATTTAAGTTTGTAGTCCTGTATTATAAACTTATTTAAACACATGTATTTCACACAAAATATGGAACAATTAGAAACTTTTTAATGTCAAAATTCATAAAAAACTCTTAATATCTACTATGTCCTCATTTTGCCTTAATCACAGCTGATATTCGCCAGGGAATAGATTCATACAAATTAGTTATAAAATCCTGGGGTATGTTGTGCCATTCTCTTTGAAGTGCTTCGAAACATTCTTCAGCATTTCAGGGAGCCTGTTCGACCTTCTTTCTGTCCAGGTTATCCTAAATATGCTCAATTATATTCAAATCTGGACTCTGGCGAGGCAGCAGAATAAAATTATGACCTCTCATTAAGTCTCATTCTGGATGATACAGCATGGTGCCTTATAATATCCACATAATGTTACCCGGTGAGTTGCCCCTCTATTTTGATCAAATCAACTACACCAGATGAAGATAAACAACCCCAAACTTGTAAAGAGTCTCCTCCGTGTTTAATAGTAGGGTTTAAAAACTCGACCTGATAGGCTTCTCCAATTCTTCTTTGAACATATTGGCGTCTTTTCGTTTCAAAAATTTCGAAAGTGTTTTAAAATATTTGTTGCCATCTTTTGTTAGCTTAGGAGGTCTACCACTTTTCTTTCTATCTTCAAGGGAGCCAGTTTCTCTAAACTTTTTAATGATTTCTATAATAGCAGTCTTCGAATATTCTGTTTTGGATGTAGTTATTATGACACATCGTTTTAATAAATAAACAAACAAATCCCTCATGTTCCCTTTTAATTTTGTTTATTTATTCAAAATAATATATTCTTTCAACTTTTTTTATATATTATTAAACTACAGTACACTTTAAAAAAATTACATAGGAAAAAAATTGTAAATACGTCTAATTATACAAGTAGTCTTAAACATATTCACAGTACTATATATATGTATATATATATATATATATATATATATATATATATATATATATATATATATATATATATATATATATATATACACATATATATATACATATATATATATATATATATATATATATATATATATATATATATATATATATATATATATATATATATATATATATATATATATATATATACACACACACAGTATCGGACAAAACGAGTGCAACCAAATAATGCTAATTTAGTTTCTTTATATAAAAGTGCTGCATTTTTTCAATTTAGAGAAATAACTATGTAACTGTTTAGAGACACAGTTCTTCAAGTTTTATTCATCACAAAGTTCATTATTTGTACACGAAAATTAATAAATTAATCAACTCGACAAAATGTTGACCAAGCTGTATTTCGCTATCAATATTTCGTGGCGAATCCTTTGTTGTCGATCACAGCCTTGCATCTTCGAGGCATAGATTTGATCAGGTGATCAATGAAACTTTGTGAAATCTCTGCCCAGGCCTTTTGGATTTGTTCAAACAGTTGATCCTTATTAAGAACACCTTCACGATTAATTCTGCGGTTGACGATCTCCCACAGGTTCTCGATAGGGTTGAGATCCGGAGATTGAGGCGGCCAATCCATCACCGATAGGTGGTTGTCTTGAAACCACTGCTTGACTACTTTTGCAGTGTGTTTCGGATCGTTGTCTTGCTGAAAAACCCATTTTATTGGCATATTTCATTCAGCATGAGGTAACATAACATCTTTCAGGATATTTTTATACATGAAACGGTCCATTATTCCATCGTTTCAATGTATCGGACCTAGACCGTTAGCAGAAAAACACCCCCAGACCATTACATTGCCTCCACCATGCTTTACGGTTTTATGGCAGTAACGTAAATCGAGGCGTTTTCCGGCCGGTCGACGTTCACGGCAAATGCCATCGCTCCCAATGATGTTGAACTTCGATTCATCACTGAACAGGACAGTTCGCCATTTCTGCACATTCCAGTCAATATGAGATGTAGCAAACAGGAGTCTTTTCTTCTGGTTTTTTAGTGGAATCAGCGGTTTCTTTGCAGGGCGTCGAGAAAACAATCCGACTTCAACAGCACGTCGTCTGATTGTTCGGTCCGATACAGGCAGCTCTAATTGCTTTTGTATCTCGACTGATGATATCCAGGGATCCTTCTTGATGGATCTGATGATCATAGAATCCTCTCTAGAAGTGGTGGAATGCGGTCTTCCACCTTTGTTATCTGCTGCCAACTTCCCCATAGAACATTATTTGGAACATAGTCTTGATACGGTCCATTTTTTTTACGCAATGTTTATCACAAATGCTTTTTTGTGACATTCCACTTACGTAATCACCAATAATTTTCTTTTTTAGTTCCTATCCAAGACTGTCGGGAGCCATTTTTGCACTTGAAGTCATAAAAATAATAAAAATAAATAATCACGCTTCTCAAGGCTTACCGTGTTACATTTACCTTGTGATGATACAATAATGCTCTGTGGAACACAACGTCTTGGTTAGATGTGGACTGTATTGATGTAATGAAACACTTGTTGTATTTCACTTCTTGTATTGATGTTCTTCGATAAAACACTTTGATAAAACTCACTTCGATAAACTGTCTTGATAATACTGACTGATTGACTTCCATATACTGACTGAATTACATGTCAATTTACATGTCTCTTATATAGTAAAATGAACCTGTGTGAACCTGTTCTGGAAGATTCTAGATGCTTCTTTTTGATGCTTCTGGATGCATCTGGATGCTTCTGAATGTTTCTGGATATTTCTGGATGCTACTGGGTGCTTCCAGATGCTTCTTCTGGAAGCTTCTGCATGCTTCTGGAAACTTCTGGATACTTCCTTTAATTATTAAAAAACTTCCGTGACGTTGACACGGACCAGACTTAAAAAAATGAAAGAAACCAAAAAAGTTGCACTTGTTTTGTCCGCTGCAAAATGGCACTTGTCAACGAAATTCTGCCTGTGTGCTGTCACCTGTCAGCTGATTGCTCATGTCATGGCATGCTATGACTCCAGACTTCTGAACTGTTGTAGTATAGTTCGTTTCGTTTTTAAGACATGTAAAATTAGGAACACTTTTTAGCAATGTTCGATGTTGGTTGCAAATGTTTTGTTCAATACTGTATATATATATATATATATATATATATATATATATATATATATATATATATATATATATATATATATATATATATATATATATATATATATATATATATATATATATATACACATATACACACACACACACAAGTCTTGCATTTATAACATTTTTAAAGTGTGACATTTTTAAATACTTTTGTCGAGGGGATAGTTGATGTACATTATCCAATGAGCTAAGATTTCTCTTCTTTCCATGCTACAGAGTGCAGGATCCTTCACAGTACAAAAAATTACACTTCTCAGCATGACTACTTATCTGAACACTAAATTTGTGCATTTTAGATCAAATGTAACGTAATACTTTACATTTTGTAATTTCGCAGGCTCAATAAGCTTCCAAGAGGTACCGTTAGGTTTAGTTTTGTTCATCCTATGTATAAAACTAAACCTATTATTTTAGTTTATTCATCCTATGAAATCACGTTTAAATGTACAGTTAAGTATGACATACATTAAAAATCTTAGGCATATTGTAAATTTGTGTTACTTATACAATACATGTTCATACATATACATACATATACAATATGTCTCAATCATACTTTTACTATAAGTATATGTTCATACATATACATACATATACAATATGTCTCAATCATACTTTTACTATAAGTATGTGTATATCAATAAACATTTGCATAAATATACAAATGTATTTGAATATACATTTAAGTTTATGCATGCATTGAGAAAACTGTAAGTTTCTTTTAACAACACATACATGTTACTATAAAACCTTTAGCTTTCTTAATTCCATATTTTTAGTTTAGAAAATGTATGTATGTCAATAAAACAGCAGTATTTATAGAAAATAATAATAAAAAATAAAATAAAAAACATAGATGATCAAAAACATAGAATTTTATTGTGGATATCTTTACCCTCTAGTTCCCCATGTACTTCATCTTGGTCTTATTGCCAATAAGACCAACATGAAGTACCTGGGGAACTGCAGATATAATAAGACCATTAATATTAGTCTGAGATGATGTAAATGATGTACCTGGTGATGATGGAAGATGGATTACCTGGGGATAAGACCAATAATATTGGTCTTATTATAATATATTTTTAGGATAGTGGTTACCTCTAAACTTCACCTGGGGAATAGCTTACCCTGGCGGTCACTCTGGTCCACTGTGAGATAATGATGAGTAAAAATAATTTTGTTTATAGCAAAAATTACTTCAAAAAGTAACTACTTACTAGGGATTTCAAAATTTCAGAATATTTTCATTATGCGTAACTTGGTGAAGTTAAAATTCTTTTATAACTTTACCAAGTTACTGAAATACTGGTAATCTTGCACACTTCTTAAAACTATGCAAAAATACACATCATTAAAAAAAAATTGTAGAATTCAAAACATATTTTATTATTTATAGGTCAAAATTAAAAAACAATAGTAACCACAACATAAGTAACATTAAATCATTTTATATAGAACATAGATTTTTTACAGATGTTTATCTAATGTGCCTCTCACTCGTCTAATGTGTTGCTTTGATTAGTTTTTGTTTTTAACATGTTCAATTTGCTTTTTTTTTCTTCAAACTTTTCGAATTGCATGTCAAAACTACATAATATTAGTATAACCCTTAACACTTATTATATTAACTCATGACAATATATGTTATATATATATATATAAACATATATGTTAACCCATAACACTTAACTTATTCTAAGACCATAAGATGTACAGAATTTAACTAATGGTAAACCACATTTGGCTTGTATGTAACAACTGTACCAATCAAATCATCAATTGATTCTATGGTGTTTTTCTTTTAATTGTTGACTTAAACTTGTAGATGTGTTTATTTTTATCATATTAATTTTATTTGGTTCATCTGCATTATCTCTTTTTAAAAGGTAACTTTGTACTGTTTTCAAAGATGTGGATGCATACTACAAGTACTGCCATTAGAAGTTTGAATTATTATTGAACAATTTTGAATTGACCTGCAAATTTTTTTTGTTTCCATATAGAAAAATTTCATGATGAATTTTATCCATGGCTGAAAAAAATAATAGCATAATTACAAAAACAAAACCTGACAACAGGTACTTATTCATAATACTAGACAAACAGAAAACATTAGCTGCAAAAAAAAAGCAATGTCAATTAATGTGTTAAATGATAATTTAATTTGTTTGTAAATAAATTTCGCTTTATGTTCAAACTTTCTTATTGCTCTATTTGCTGGCTTTTTTTCTTCATATCTTTTCTACTTTTAATACTTACTTTCAATACTTTTTCTCTGCTCATTTTTTTTCTTTATTTATTTAAATTTTTTTTTTGTTTTAGTTAAAAACAAAAGAAGAAAAATTTAAATAAAATATTTCCAATTCCACTTTGAAAATAAAATCCATGTGAAAATAAAAGCATATGTAATTGTAAGTTATTCAAAACCAACCTTAACATTGACTTTATGATGGCAATTTAAAAGCTTGTTTTTCTCAAAAACTATAAATGGGGCTGACCCAAACAAATTGAGTTATTTGGTAGTTTTTAAATCATACAAGGTTTAGTATAGCCATTTTTATGATAAATATACTATTTTTTTCATGAAATATTAAAAATTGATACTTATGTACACTATTTATCCAATACTGTTAAGTATTAATATTGTTAAGTATCAATTTTCAAAGCTATAGACCAATAATCTTTTTGTGTGTGTGTGAAAATACGAAAAAAATTTTGGAGTTTCAGGAATTTTTTCTATTTGTCTCTTAATTGCTCAACTTTGAATTGCCACAAAAAAATATATATAAATATTTATATAAAAGATTGCTAATATTGCTGTGTTTAGTGATGTTTATAGGTTTAGTCTCTGACCCTAATGTGTGATCAGTTGTCAGTTTTTTTCTAGTTCTTCTTTAGGTGGTCCAGACTATGCTGTAATCTCACTGAATTTTTTATCTTGTACTTCTACATAAGGTTTACTCCATCATTGTACTTTTTCTACAACCTGTAGGCTGAATGTGGTTCCTGGTGATGATTAATGGGTGATAGGTCACTTTGCTAACAATTCAATCGCCTACATGATCATCTGGGTTTAGGCAGGCATTTCTCACTAAAGCTTTCTACCATTTGCGGTCAACATTTTTGTCTCAGCCTTGCAAAATTACCTTTAATTTTTGCCCAATTAGTCTCCTTATTATTAGCAAGTCTGTAAAGTTCCTTTTAAAATCTGTTACAACACAGCAGGTACCAGAGGAGGAAAGTCAAGTAAAGCCTGCCAATACAGAAAAAAAAATTTTTTTTAATAAAAATATAATTTTTAATTACAAAAGTTTTGCATTTTATTGATAACAGAATTGAATTAGAATAAAAATATAAATAAAATAAAAAAAAGAAGCCATAACAGCTCTATCAACACAAAACAGTAACAATAGTGCATAGCATAAGATATTTGTAACCACACCTTACAGACATTACTGTGTATCTCCAGAATAATTAAAAAAGGCTAGACAGCACGACCTAAAAACACTGCTTGGCGCTGCCAAATAACACCACAATTTAATAAGATATTTTATTAACCAAAATACTTGAACTAAAGGGATTTTTGATGTTGTTTGATGGAAGTTGTTGTTTGATGCATTATGGAACAAAAAATGAGAATCATTAAATTACATTAAATTACATTAAAATTGGATAGGAGAGAACTTAAAAGGACTATTATAGAGATGGATTTGGGAGTTTAAAAATGATCTTAAGTGGAAACATCAGATATTAACATCCTCGTCAAAAGCAAATTTAATCTTGGATCAAATAAAAAAACTTTTGCGCATCACAACAAATACATTTTTAAGCTACTATACGATGTATTTGTGCGACTGCATATTGAATTCGCTGCACCAGTTTGGTCTTCAAATATAAAAGGAGATATTAATATTCTCGAAAAAATGCAAAGGCAAACAACTAAATTACCTCCTAAATGTAAAAAACTTTATGTATGATGATCGTCTTGCTAAACTTAATTTATTAACTCTGGAGAAGAAAAGACAAAGAGGAGATATAATACAAATGTTTAAAATATGAAAAGGAACAGATAAAGTTGAGCTTAACAATCCACCGTTGTTTAAAAATTTAACTACCATGGTCGCAGGTTAAGATATGACACAGAAATTATTAATAGTAGAGTTCAACATAACTTCTTAACAAATGGAGTTGCACCATAGGGAATTCATTGTCAGAAGAAGCTGTCAGCGTAAAATCTTTGAACAAGTTCAAAAATATTTATGACTACTAAAGTAAAAAATCTGAGCGAATTAAAATGTATTAAAGAAAACTCAAATTAATTAAAACTTTAAAACATGAAAAGGCTGTTGAAGTATGGAATTCACACTTGCTGGTGTTTCCATTAGCTATAGCATTAAATTATATTATGATAATAATAATATAAAACTCCAGCTTCTCCCTGTTGACTAATGATTAATAGAGTAAATTTTATATCATATAAATTTACTAAATTAAAACCATGTTTCAACAGTAAGCAAACTAATCAAGTGATGACAAAGGCAGCTAAAAAAAAGAATATAATTATATGTTTGAATTTATAAAAAAAATTCAAAATTTTCAATTAAAGACTGTTATTAATTGTTAATAATTATTATAAATTTCTTATATTTAAATGACAATTAATTTTATCTTACCTAGCTCGATCTCTTTCATTTGGACAAAATTGTTTTCAAGTTGTCTATTAGCATTTACACTAATAACTTCTTTGAGTCATATATATATTCACATACCTTTAAAATGGAGCATGACACTTTGAGCAATGAAACATGGAGAAACATAATTTTTTTTTCTGGCTATTTCCAGCAGAATTTATTTACTTTTTCTATTCTTTGTTATTTTTTTTAAGAGAAAATATTCATATAGATACAAAGAAGTTTACTGAAATACAGGCACATTTATGTATATAACAAATAACAGTCCATGTTAAATACATAAGGTATATATCTAATATAAAATAAAGCCAATTTAAAATAAAAAAAAATAGTAAACTTACTACTTAGTACCAGTTCTACTATCTACCATCTAAAAAAATAGTAAATCAGTACCAGTTCTATCTAAAAAAATTTATTATTATTAACCCTTATAATAATAATAAAAAAAGATAACAATGAAGCAAGTTGAAGTGACTAAAAAGCACTTCAGCTCTTTTCAATTGCTCTAAAAAATAGCTTTCAACTTTTTTCAATTGCTCTAAAAAATAGCTTTCAACTTTTTTTAATTACTCTAAGAAATAGCTTTCAAATTTTTTCAATTGCTCTAAAAAATAGCTTTCAGCTTTTTTCAATTGCTCTAAAAAATAGCTTTCAGCTTTTTTCAATTGCTCTAAAAAATAGCTTTCAGCTTTTTTCAATTGCTCTAAAAAATAGCTTTCAGCTTTTTTCAATTGCTCTAAAAAATAGCTTTCAACTTTTTTTAATTGCTCTAAAAAATAGCTTTCAACTTTTTTCAATTGCTCTAAAAAATAGCTTTCAGCTTTTTTCAATTGCTCTAAAAAATAGCTTTCAGCTTTTTTCAATTGCTCTAAAAAATAGCTTTCAGCTTTTTTCAATTGCTCTAAAAAATAGCTTTCAGCTTTTTTCAATTGCTCTAAAAAATAGCTTTCAACTTTTTTTAATTGCTCTAAAAAATAGCTTTCAACTTTTTTCAATTGCTCTAAAAAATAGCTTTCAGCTTTTTTCAATTGCTCTAAAAAATAGCTTTCAGCTTTTTTCAATTGCTCTAAAAAATAGCTTTCAGCTTTTTTCAATTGCTCTAAAAAATAGCTTTCAGCTTTTTTCAATTGCTCTAAAAAATAGCTTTCAACTTTTTTTAATTGCTCTAAAAAATAGCTTTCAACTTTTTTCAATTGCTCTAAAAAATAGCTTTCAGCTTTTTTCAATTGCTCTAAAAAATAGCTTTCAGCTTTTTTCAATTGCTCTAAAAAATAGCTTTCAGCTTTTTTCAATTGCTCTAAAAAATAGCTTTCAGCTTTTTTCAATTGCTCTAAAAAATAGCTTTCAACTTTTTTTAATTGCTCTAAAAAATAGCTTTCAACTTTTTTCAATTGCTCTAAAAAATAGCTTTCAGCTTTTTTCAATTGCTCTAAAAAATAGCTTTCAGCTTTTTTCAATTGCTCTAAAAAATAGCTTTCAGCTTTTTTCAATTGCTCTAAAAAATAGCTTTCAGCTTTTTTCAATTGCTCTAAAAAATAGCTTTCAGCTTTTTTCAATTGCTCTAAAAAATAGCTTTCAGCTTTTTTCAATTGCTTTAAAAAATAGCTTTCAGCTTTTTTCAATTGCTCTAAAAAATAGCTTTTAACTTTTTTCAATTGCTCTAAAAAACAGCTTTCAACTTTTTTCAATTGCTCTAAAAAATAGCTTTCAACTTTTTTTAATTGCTCTAAGAAATAGCTTTCAAATTTTTTCAATTGCTCTAAAAAATAGCTTTCAGCTTTTTTCAATTGCTCTAAAAAATAGCTTTTAACTTTTTTCAATTGCTCTAAAAAATAGCTTTCCACTTTTTTTAATTGCTCTAAGAAATAGCTTTCAAATTTTTTCAATTGCTCTAAAAAATAGCTTTCAGCTTTTTTCAATTGCTCTAAAAAATAGCTTTCAACTTTTTTTAATTGCTCTAAAAAATAGCTTTCAACTTTTTTCAATTGCTCTAAAAAATAGCTTTCAGCTTTTTTCAATTGCTCTAAAAAATAGCTTTCAGCTTTTTTCAATTGCTCTAAAAAATAGCTTTCAGCTTTTTTCAATTGCTCTAAAAAATAGCTTTCAGCTTTTTTCAATTGCTCTAAAAAATAGCTTTCAGCTTTTTTCAATTGCTCTAAAAAATAGCTTTCAGCTTTTTTCAATTGCTTTAAAAAATAGCTTTCAGCTTTTTTCAATTGCTCTAAAAAATAGCTTTTAACTTTTTTCAATTGCTCTAAAAAACAGCTTTCAACTTTTTTCAATTGCTCTAAAAAATAGCTTTCAACTTTTTTAAATTGCTCTAAGAAATAGCTTTCAAATTTTTTCAATTGCTCTAAAAAATAGCTTTCAGCTTTTTTCAATTGCTCTAAAAAATAGCTTTCAGCTTTTTTCAATTGCTCTAAAAAATAGCTTTCAGCTTTTTTCAATTGCTCTAAAAAATAGCTTTCAGCTTTTTTCAATTGCTCTAAAAAATAGCTTTCAGCTTTTTTCAATTGCTTTAAAAAATAGCTTTCAGCTTTTTTCAATTGCTCTAAAAAATAGCTTTCAACTTTTTTCAATTGCTCTAAAAAATAGCTTTCAACTTTTTTTAATTGCTCTAAGAAATAGCTTTCAAATTTTTTCAATTGCTCTAAAAAATAGCTTTCAGCTTTTTTCAATTGCTCTAAAAAATAGCTTTCAACTTTTTTCAATTGCTCTAAAAAACAGCTTTCAACTTTTTTCAATTGCTCTAAAAAATAGCTTTCAACTTTTTTCAATTACTCTAAAAAATAGCGTTCAGCTTTTTTCAATTGCTCTAAAAAATAGCTTTCAACTTTTTTTAATTGCTCTAAGAAATAGCTTTCAAATTTTTTCAATTGCTCTAAAAAATAGCTTTCAACTTTTTTCAATTGCTCTAAAAAATAGCTTTCAACTTTTTTCAATTGCTCTAAAAAACAGCTTTCAACTTTTTTCAATTGCTCTAAAAAATAGCTTTCAACTTTTTTTAATTGCTCTAAGAAAAAGCTTTCAAATTTTTTCAATTGCTCTAAAAAATAACTTTCAGCTTTTTTCAATTGCTCTAAAAAATAGCTTTTAACTTTTTTCAATTGCTCTAAAAAATAGCTTTCAACTTTTTTTAATTGCTCTAAGAAATAGCTTTCAAATTTTTTCAATTGCTCTAAAAAATAGCTTTCAGCTTTTTTCAATTGCTCTAAAAAATAGCTTTCAACTTTTTTTAATTGCTCTAAAAAATAGCTTTCAACTTTTTTCAATTGCTCTAAAAAATAGCTTTCAGCTTTTTTCAATTGCTCTAAAAAATAGCTTTCAGCTTTTTTCAATTGCTCTAAAAAATAGCTTTCAGCTTTTTTCAATTGCTCTAAAAAATAGCTTTCAGCTTTTTTCAATTGCTCTAAAAAATAGCTTTCAGCTTTTTTCAATTGCTTTAAAAAATAGCTTTCAGCTTTTTTCAATTGCTCTAAAAAATAGCTTTCAACTTTTTTCAATTGCTCTAAAAAATAGCTTTCAACTTTTTTTAATTGCTCTAAGAAATAGCTTTCAAATTTTTTCAATTGCTCTAAAAAATAGCTTTCAGCTTTTTTCAATTGCTCTAAAAAATAGCTTTCAACTTTTTTCAATTGCTCTAAAAAACAGCTTTCAACTTTTTTCAATTGCTCTAAAAAATAGCTTTCAACTTTTTTCAATTACTCTAAAAAATAGCGTTCAGCTTTTTTCAATTGCTCTAAAAAATAGCTTTCAACTTTTTTTAATTGCTCTAAGAAATAGCTTTCAAATTTTTTCAATTGCTCTAAAAAATAGCTTTCAACTTTTTTCAATTGCTCTAAAAAATAGCTTTCAACTTTTTTCAATTGCTCTAAAAAATAGCTTTCAACTTTTTTCAATTGCTCTAAAAACTAAAATAAAACTTGCTCAGCTAGTTTTATTTTAGTTTTTAGAGCAATTGAAAAGAGAAAGAAAGTTTAAATAGATAAGTAAAAATTGAAAATTGAAAAGAAAGTTTAAACAGATAAGTAAAAAACTAAGAACAAACATTTATTTATTAAAACTAATAATGTTTAAACAAATTAAATAAAATAAAGAACAACATCCATTCTCCTTAAAAGCTAAAAAATAACATTCAGAAAAGCCTAGAAACTACTTAAAAATGACGTATGCAACATTTAAAGAGCTTACAATATTTTGTTCTTCTATATTGCATTAAAACATATGATAAATCTGAAATAAAAAGTGTAATGAATAAGTATATGCAAAGAAAAACATCTCATATGAAAATTAGAAATTAATGTACCTGATAAAGATAACCTGTTGTGATACCAGAGTAGTAGTCAAAAAATCAAATTCAGATATAAAAAAAATTGTATATATAGCAAAATGATTTGTCTTGGATTTTAGTGAAGCAGTGAGTTCCAATAATGAAACTACCTATTAATCATTTTTAACAATTGACGCTAACATGAAGGTAGGCCAAATGTCTATCAACACATAACATTATAAAAAAAACAACAACATCACAACGACAACACACACAACAATAGCATATACCATAAGATAATATAACATGTATAACATAACATAAGTAACATAAAGTTCTTATATAACAGAACATAAGTAACAACATTACCCTAAATCTTATTAAAAGTCATTATATTTTTCTAGAAACATTTTTTTTTTAAATAATTAATAAATTTGAAAATAGTAATAAACAATTTAATAAAAAAGTATTAGTATAACACTTTTAATGCAAAAAAGTGCATTAAAAATAGTTAGGCCCCATTCATACCCACATTTTACTTTTAAAAATAAAATATAAGCTCAATAAAAACAAAACTGCTAAATAAAACCATAAATAAAGCTAAAGAAAAGCTAAAACAAACAAAATATAACAATTAGAAGGGGCAACCCTTTCTACTTTTTATCTAATAAAAATGTAATATATAAGTTGCTAAATTATTTTCTATACTTCTATTATAATATGGTCTTAATATTGCTATTATAATTTATCTAATATTTCTAAACTAATAAATAATACTTAAATTTAAATATAGGAAAAAGTTTAAACCGCTTAGTATATCCTGCTTGAATGACCGAGTGCATTTTGAGAACGCGCTTTTTTAAATTCAGAAAAGCCTAGTAACTAATTAAAACTACTTTAAAAATGAAAGTGAAACAATGGTAAATTGTAACTATTTGGATTCATGTAGTATTAGTAGCTATAGTAGCTTGTATGTGGTTAGTAGGGATTGATCTACTTGTAAACCAGTTTCCTGAAATCAAACGAAAGCTGACTGGAAACATGGTCACCATTCAAGCATGCTGTTATTTCCTGATTTAACAATTAAAACACAATCTGGACTGATAATTCAGCAAAGTTGCATCCTTATACTTTATGCTCAAAAAATCTTAGTTTTTTTCCTCCATCATCGTCATCTTTTGTATTCTCTCTCAACTTCATGTTTTCTTAAATCATAAGATTTGCAGTTTTTTAAATCTTTAATCTATTAAAACGGTTTTCTTACTTTTTAATTTTTTTCTTTAATTTTTACTATCTCCTCTATCTCTTTCTCCTCTATTTACTTTCTCTTCTATTGACTTTCTCTTCTACCTCCTTTCTCCTCTATTTCCTTTCTCCTCTATCTTCTCCTCTATCTCACTGACAAGTCAAGTGAGAGAAAAATCGAGCCATAGTTTAATATTTTACCAGCAACTTTTGAATTTTTTTTTTTTTTCACAAATGATATGTGCTTGTGTTAATAACACTTGTGTTATTTAAACAACTTTCATGTATGATTTGTACATATTTTTTATGTTTCATTTATAGCAAAATAAAAAAAAAAAAGCTTTATACGTTTAAATGAGATTAAATGATAATCCCGATGAAAAGTAAAATTAGCTTACTGAAAAATATATTATAATAATCGCACTAAAATTTAAAATCAATCATCTTAAACCTAAGCATTACATGGTTAAATATGAGAAATACATTTTGTATATAGCTATATACAAATATAAATAAGCTAGCCAAGGCTAGCTTATTTTAGGCATACATACTTTTAATGAGCACTTTGTCTGTCAAGTGACAAAATCAAACATCATATAGAAACTAAAGAACTAAATTTTTAAGAGTCAAGCAAAGTTAAAAGTAAAGTTTTTTAAAGTAATCTTTTATTGTTGGTTGCCGATTTCTAATACCTGAACAAATGTAACTTATAAAACTAACATTGTCTAAATGAATATTTATATGCTTTTTTGATTATTTTGCTTAAATTAATTTTATTTTTATTATTATTATTATTTTTTTACATTTCTTTTATTTATATTAAAACAAGTTTTTCTTCTATAGCTGAATATTTTTATTGTTTTCAATATTTCTATATTTCGATGTCAGATTTATAAATATTCAAACTTTTTTTTTTTTTTTCAGAATATATTATATTTGTAAATAGTGAGCATATTTTATGTATTTGCAGTCTAAACTTTTGTCATAACAGTGTGCAGTTTTTAAAACGTTAACGACTTCATTAAAATACTGAAAAATATTAAAAATAATTTTAAATATTATCAAAGAAAAAAGTTTTTAGCGCTGCGTAAACAGCGTCAAATAAAATTGCTCTTCCCATATGTAAAATGCTCTTTATCCGCCACTTTATAACAAGGCCTCATATATATATATATGAGGCCTTGTTATAAACTATAAACGCTTTATAACCAGGCCTCATATATATATAAATATATATATATATATATATATATATATATATATATATATATATATATATATATATATATATATATATATATATACATATATATATATATATATATATATATATATACTATATATATATATATATATATATATATATATATATATATATATATATATATATATATATATATATATATATATATATATATATATATATATATATATATATATATATATATATATATATATATATATCATGAACAATTCATAACTAAGGACACAATTTCCTAATATCATTTTTGCGCTCTTAATGTAAAAACATGCATTTTAATTTTTCAGAAAAAGAAAAAAAAAGAGAAAAATAATGAAAGAAAAAATTGCATGCCAAACCTTTAGTCGATGTAGCAGCACTCCTTTGCAGTAGCAGGCTCTAAGATAGTTGATGTATGTACTTGTTATGTAAGCTCTCGCAACTTGTTATATTTTAGGTCTCTTCTTGTCCATTATTTTAGAAAATTTTTTTTTTTTTTTGCATTTAAACCATTTTATATATATATATATATATATATATATATATATATATATATATATATATATATATATATATATATTGTTGTTTTGATTATGTAATAATAATCAATTTTTTCGATTTGAGAGTGATCAATATAAAGTGAAATAATCACAAAATAGATCAATAAATAAATAAAAAAGTAAGATGGAAAAAAACATTTTTTTTACGGTACTTAAAGTTTCATGCCGTTTGCGGCAATCATCAGCCATATATTAGAAAATATAGAAATGTATGGCTGATGAGTGCCGCAAACGGCATGAAACTTTAAGTACCGTAATATATATATATATATATATATATATATATATATATATATATATATATATATATATATATATATATATATATATATATATATATATATATATATATATATATATTAGTAGTAGAAAATCACTTAACAAAAATTTTTTCCATTTAACACTGTGTTTCATCAACAAAGATTCATCAGAAATCTGATTTCTGATGAATCTTTGTTGATGAAACACAGTGTTAAATGGAAAAAATTTTTGTTAAGTGATTTTCTACTACTAATATAATTGCTCTGTTCTTTTAAGAACATTGAGCACTCTATTGTGTAGAATACTTTTTAAAGTTGTTTATATATATATATATATATATATATATATATATATATATATATATATATATATATATATATATATATGTATGTATGTATATATATATATATATAAATTTGGAAATTCTTTAAATTCTACATTTTAATTTTTTTTGTAAAATACATTCGTTGTTCTATTTTTTGAACTTTTTAATTTCTGAAAAAATTTTTTAAATATGTTTCCATAGAATTTCTTTTATCATAATTTTTTTTTTAATGAAAAATTTCTTTTTATAGCAAATATTGAATTTATTATAAAACATGTTTGATAATAGTAATCATACTAATAAGATATGTACATTAAAATATGTAAAAAAGATTTTAAAATTTTATAAAATTGTAATATTTTGTAGGTTCTTTAAAGTCCATAGGTGTATCTAATTTTACGAAAAAACACTTAGAAGAATTGTTTCTATATGCTGATATCCCCCCATCAGTCAATCAGGTCTAATTAAATTTTTTTATAATAAGAAAAAAAACCAGGTTTTAATTATTGCAAAAAAGTAGATTAACATAAAAGTATAAATATGAGTATTAGACAAAAAAAATCATTAAATATATTTTTAAAACATCTTTTTTTTTAAAGATATAAGATTTTTTAACTTCTTTTTTTTAATTTTTATTTCAGTTTTTGTTTAGTTTAAAATTTTGTAATTAGTTTAAAATTTTATAATTAATTTTGAATTAATTTAATTAATTTTGAATTAATTTAATTAATTTTGAATTAATTTAATTAATTTTGAATTAATTTAATTAATTTTGAATTAATTTAATTAATTTTGAATTAATTTAATTAATTTTGAATTAATTTAATTAATATTAATTAATTTAATTAATTTTAATTAATTGTTTCTAATTAATTTTGAATTAATTTAATTAATTTTTAATTAATTTAATTAATTTTTAATTAATTTACCTAAATCTTCACATAGTCCTAATCAATTAATAATTTCTTGAGATCATTTTTGTGTGATCTAGTTATCTTTTTTGTTATATTTTATTAATGTTTGTTTAGTTTTTTGTTAGTTTCTTTCTCAATAAATCTAGTTATTTTATCTTGTGCCTACCATAACCTATTACCTCTTGAAATATATATATATATTTTATGTTCTTAATAAATTAAAGTGATACTGTATTGGAACAGGCAAGTGAGGTTTTTATCCATGGTGAAAGCAAATTACCTAGAAGCAAAGTTAGCAAGTTTGTAGGATTATATATTTTAAATTTTTCAGCTAAATTAGCAATTTTATGATCAATAATAATACAAGGCTAGATGATTGAGGCTAGAGTACCATGATGCAAATTAGGAATGTTGCATTAAATATTCTTACCAGTTTTAACTGCTACATTTTATTGTGAATTTAGTTTTGAAAGTGTTTAATCTACAAATAGCACTTAAAAAGCCTATTCAAAAATTATTACAAAATAAAAACTAAAAGTGTATCATGGTGCCATAATATAGAAATATGTTACATATATTTATGGTACGCTTACTTTATCAGATTTTGGTATGCATTGTCCTAATATAATTTGCACTCTTAAAGTTTTAAAATCCGAATTTTTCCAGACAAGTATTAATAAAAATATAATTAAAAAAAAACAATTTTTTGCTGTGAAATCCTGCTGTAATATGTCCTTCTTATCTAGGTTTTACATGGCTAAAATAGATGGTAATTTCAATATGATGTCATCAATGATGTAATAATAAGTAACTAATATTTAACACTACAAGTCTGCACAGTAATCGTTCTTCAGACTGTAATTTTTGAATTTGACTTGATATCTGCGCAGTAATCATTCTTCAGACCATAATTTTTGAAGTTGACTTAATGTCAGTGCAGTAATCACTGCACTGGAGAGCCTTCATAAGTGTAGAAAAATTTATTTTATTTTAAATACAAGTACTATGAAAATATAATAAAAAGAACATATATAAATTAAAAATTTTTGCAGACAATTGTTAGAAACAAGTTGTTATAATAAAAATATATTTTATTTTGATGATTTAATGAAAAATAGTAAAACAAAATTTGATTTAGTGTTGTTGATAAAAACAAAATTTATTTATTTAATTTTTTTTAAAAATGTAGTTTTTTAAGAAAAGTCTAATAGAAGTTTCACTTTTTCACGAAGCATTTATTTATCAAACCAGATATATTTACAATAACAAAAAAGTATGCAGAATTGTAAGCCTAAAATGAGACTTTGAAATGAAAACAAGATCGTGAATAATTAAAACAAGATATTGAATAATTAAAACAGATAAAATGTTAAGGATTCTTTTAATTTCTTTTTATATAAAATAACCTGGGTATTAAAAAATATTTTTAGAAAACTGTTTTTTTAATTTTACAGTCTAAATTTTGAGCAATTTTTTAGTTATTTTTATTAAATCAAAATTTTCGAGTATTTTATTTTTGTATAGTTACAATAAAAAAAATTTAAATAAAAATATAATAGAACATGATAAAGATATATAAAAGTATTATAAATAATTTTAATTTGTAGGTTGAATTTCATCCTTATCTTTATCAAAAAGAGCTGTTGGAATTCTGTAATAAAAACAATATTTTTCTTCAGGCATATTCCTCTTTAGGAACAGGACAGGTAAGATATTTTTAAATACATGTGAAATGCATGCTAAATATACTAAAATTTTTGGGTTTCAACATATGTTACTTCAGATTTTGGTGAATCTTGATACTTTGGTTTATTTTAATGATAAAACCAAATAATAAAAATTTTCACGTTAAAACTTTACTAGCTCCTTAGATACAATCATTTCTCCTTAGATACAATCATTTCTGATTTCCCCAAAAAATTAACACTTTCAACATTTTTTGATGATATTTTACGATAAATTTTCAAAACAAAATTAAAGAAAAACCTCTTGTTTTTCATCATTGACAATTCTGGACTGTTTTTTGTAACACATTGATATAATTAATAATTTTCTAAAACCTTTAGGCCTTGTAAAGGTTTTAGAAAATCATTTGCAAATCTAAAAAGCAACTTTTTGAAAATTTCTGTTAACTGGCTTTGCACCCCTTTCTTTATCTAATAAGCTTTGCTAGACCTTCCTCACTCTACGGGTTTTTGCTTGTGCCTGCTTGAGAGTCGCTATGCAATATTTTCTGTTACATAGCTCTAAAAATCAGTTTAATGGTTTTGAGGCTGGGTGGTAATAAGGTAAAATCTGTGGTAACTCTCAGAGAGACGTCAATATCAGGGTATTAACAGTGCCATTTTGTTCATGGATAATGTCCTTGTTAATGCATTTTCAAGGTACCCTAAATTACAATTTTGGGTTAATTATACTCTTATGGTTAACTCTCTTATCTATTTAACTAATTATGCTCTTTGTGAGACTAATTTAAAGTTGTCTGTTTTACCTTCTTAATGTTAATAGTTATTGTTTGATTCACAAAGACTACAATAGTCACATGGTTGGCCGGCGATAAAACTCAAAACTTTTGTCTTCCTTATCTCGTCGCTCAAAATTTTTGACTTTCTTATTTCCTACTCAGCAAAAACTAGTGATATATGGAAATACTTTAATGAAGACAAATAAGGCAAATTGTTTTTTAGAACACTTTTTCAAAAAAAAACTAGATGTTAAAAGTTTATTTAAACTCATGTAGTGACAATGAAGAATTTATTATGATAAAAACAGACCATAAAAAAATGACCATTCCACGTCTTCAACTTTTTTTCAAAAGGCAAAAAAACAATTATTTATTACTAAGTTTAAAAAAAAATTTAGTTTAAAAGAATAAAAGTTCTTTTAAACTTCCATTAATTCATTGATTGACACTTAGGAGATGCTACTAGAATGGCAAATAATCCCCCCAAAAATTCAATGTTTCATTTGCAATTATGGATCAAATATGTTATGTCCAGTAAATCTAGTTAATATTCTTGATGTAAATTGTATTGCAAATCAGTTGCAACTTTATATGTTAGATTCTAATGGAAAAAATTACAAAAAGAAATCAAAAAAGTTTCTTTTAAATTACTAGCTAAAACAAAAATAAAAATTTAAAAGTATTAACTCAATTAAACAGCCCTAAGTGCAAGAGTGTAATACCTCATAAGAAATTTACACTTACTCCATGAATATTTTTAAATTTTCAAAAGTTTCTGATATTGTATTTTGTTTACAGGTTTTATTTACAACTGTTTACATGCTGAAAAAAAATTGTTGTGCCTGTATGCTATTAATCACAACATCACACAAATATTTTCTGAAGAATGGCTGCTTTATTGTATAAATAATAAAGGAGACTACTCTATATGGTTAGAACTCTCTCTCAACTCTATAACTCCGAAACATGAGCCTTGACCAACAACACCTACTGTGTGGAGAAACAAGTTGAGCGCAATACTACCATGGACGTGGTGGAAATTGAACTCTGAACTTTTTGTTTATGAAGCAAATGCTCAACTACCAAACGACTACTGCATGGTCTACTAACTCACACTCATTAAGAAATAAATCAGATACAACTGAAACATTTAAAACTACCAAAAGCTAGACGCAAAAAAAAAAAAGAAAAACTAAAACCTTTATTTAACAACTATTTTGCAAATGCTATATATTTAGGTCCTATTACAAACCAAAATTTAACAAAGTGAATATAAATTAAGTTAAATCTGAATCAGTAAATTTATTTGACAGTATAGATAACTCTTTAAATTTAGCAGAAGGTAGAGATACTAAGGATCCTACTAAAACGTGCAAAGTTGTCTGTTATCAGCAAATTAACCAAAATGTCCAATCCGTTTTATCAAAAATATTTTTGAGTAGCAATGGCCAAGACATTAACATCACAGCCAAAACCCTTTTTTTTTAGGAAAAACCTGTAGTATGAAAGATTTTACTAAATGAATACAACAAAAACATATTTTTATCAATGAAGATCCCTTACAATGGAAAAAAAATAAAGAATTAAAAAAATAAATTTAATTTCTTGCCAATATTTATCATTTCCATAAGGCTCAGTTGCAAGTGAGATAGTTGCAAGTGAGATAATGACAAAGCTGCTAAGCTTTTTTTATTAAATATGATTTGCTAGGGTCAACTTTAGTGTCTGCAGGGCCAGGGTCAGTGGTACTAGTCTTGCAGTTTAGTGTGATAAGCATTAAAGTCATCTATAACAATAATAACAGCAGAGGGATAAAAAAAAGGGCTTATTATAAAATATAAAGGGTTTTATTATAAAATATATTCTTTTATGTGCAATAGCACATAGAAGAATAATCAGAGGATTCAAACCTGATTTCACAACAAATAGGTGAAACAAATTGATACATAAGTATATGCCCAGGTCAAACATTTGACAAATATAGTTTTTACTAATCGAAAGGTAATAGCGATTAACACTAAGATCTAAAAATAAAAAAGCCAAATTTAAGTCAGTCTCACAAGCATGTAGATCTGGTTAATATTGCAAAAGGTATGATCCAATGGAAAAAAATTTTCTTTAAAGGCCATGATACAAGATATATTTGAAACAGTTTAAAGGAAATGATGGGTTTTTTTTTATATTTTTGGTATGTTTATAATATTTATAGAACTTGACTTAATCAAAATGACATATGCATGACATCTTCAGCAGTAAGCTATGCAGTTGCCTAAACTTTAACAAAGTTACAATTGTCAAAGTTGTAACAAAGAGCTTCTTATTTCGCCTAGACAGGGCTGTCCCAAGGGGGGCATAGGGGGTGTCTAGCCCCTCTACAAATTTTATTCGTCGGCAAATTGGACTCTAGAGTCGACAAAATTGGATCTATAGTTGGCAGTCAGTAAATGTTGGCTAGCAAGGACCTTTTATTTTTTTGTTAAGAATAGTTGGCAAAAAATTTTTTTTTGGCTTTAGTCAGCAAATAGCAGATATGTCACCAAATTAAAATCTCTTCAGGATGGCCCTGTGCCTAGATAATTCTAGCGCTGATATTTTCCAGCTTTTGATGAAGTTTTTTCTTATTAGTTATGTATAAACTTCTCATCAATAACATTTTCTTAATAAAATTAAAAGATCCCTGTATAATTCATAAAACACATTCCTCAAACACATTTACTTTGTCACATAAATAAAATGATTGCTAGATTCAAATATCTTTAAAAGTTCAATCCACAACAGGTAGGTATTATGTACAGCTTAAGAAATTTAAAAAAAAATTAGAGTAAACATCTGCCTTTTTTTTTTTTTTTTTTTTTTTTAACCTAATAAGCTACTTATAGATTTTGTAAGCAGCCTTTTTACTTTCTGATTTTATAAGCTTAATGGTATAGCTTTATATGTCTATATTTAAAAGTTAGTTTGCACATTGAGACTCTATATACATCAGACATATATCCAGATTTTGTGAAATATTCAGTTGATAAAATTAACCAAGAAAGAAAATTCTTCTAATACAATAATTTTCTGGAAGAAAATTTACAAGTTAATAATTTAAACGGACATGGAGTAAAGTTATTTAAAGCCTTAATTTAATTGAAGCTTAATTTAAGGTTCGTTTTTAGCACTGATCATGAAATACTCAGTAGAAAAAACTTTAATATTAAAAATAGTGTTAAATCAAGTTTTTAGTTAGTTTGAATTGAAATCTAAAAATTTAACTGAATAAACTTTTAAGTTTTAGCTAGATCAAATATTTAGTTTCTATTATGGACAATGTGATATTAAAAAAATTCAATACCAATTTGTTACAATAAAAACTCCAGAGTTGTCTGATAAAAAAGAAATTTTTTCAAAGTTTGTCTTAAAAACAATTATTAGGATACATGTTTTTGCTGCTAAAGTTTTAACTCTTTAGAAAAATCGAAAGTTTTAATTTTAATTTAAATGTCATTAACTAATAAAGCTACAAGAAAAATTGATGTGCGCTATATGTTATAGCCACTTGATTTATGGAGTGGTATAGATGTAGATCACATATGGTATTTATAATATAATATAGTATGGTATAGTATGGTATTTATAATATAAGTATGGTATTTATAATATAATATATAAGTATGATGTTTATAATATAATATATAAGTATTATAATTATAAATGATATGTAAGTATGGTGTTTGTAATATAAGTGATATTTTTTTAATTTTTTTTAATGTTAATTCACCTCCCTAAAGCCAAGAAGGCCACTACAGATGAGTAGGCTACCTAATTGTGGTTATAACCCTCTTTCAATTCTATAACTCCAAATCACAAACCTTGACGATCATGGCTGCTGCGCAGAGAAACAAGTTGAGTGCGGTACTACCAGGGGCATGGTGTATGTATTACAGTATGGCTGTAATGTTGCCCACATCAAACTTTCTTGTTAAGAAAGCTTTAATGCTGAAATTTTCAGTATTTGCTTTTCTCATTAATATAAACCATCCCACCAAGTTTCATAAAAATCAATCAATTAAATTTCGGTCCACTAGACATAGAATGACCCATGCATACAAGTAATTTACTTTTTCTTTTATGCTCCTTTTATGTTTGTTTTTAGCTAGTTAAAGAAACTTTAATTCAACAATTAGCACAAAAGTATCATACTAGTGGAGCTCAAGTACTTTTAAAATGGGCTTTACAACAAAATGTTGGTAGGTTTTTTTTATACTTCATATATCATATAGAACAAATTTTATTAGAACTTCAACAAATTTTGTTACATAATAAAATATTAATACATAATAAAACATTAGTCATTTTGTGTAGCAGAATAATGGTTGTTTACTTCCCTGTACAGGGTAGTGCAGGTTTTCAAAATTTTTTTTTTTAAAGGTGTTATTCCAATGTCAACTTCCACTGACCATATCAAGAGCAATATATTCTTAAATCATTTTACAATAAGTGACGATGATATGAAATTGATTTGCCAGCTTGATCTTCAAAAACATTTTTGTTGGGATCCTTCTAATGTAAACTAATGTTTTTTTGTAAAAAATAATAAAATTAGTAAACATTTTTGTAAAAAAAAAAAATTTTTAATAAGTAAATATAATTTGAAAAGTATACAGTTATCTATATGTATATCAGTACATGTCTGTATATTATATATATGTTTATGTATGATTATATATATAATTCTATAAATTGTTGGCTTTAAAAGTACTAAGGGAAAAAATGATTTTTTGACAACAAATTTTATCATTTGTAGTTACTTTGACTTTCATTCAACATTTCCATGTTGTCTAAAAGCCATAAGCATTAAATTAATTGCGAATAAAACCTTTTTTAACTGCAAAAACCTAAACTTAATCAACTTTTTAATGTTTTTAATGATTTGTACTTTTATTTTTCAATTTTATTTGTTATATTTTATTTTTGTTTTATTGACTGTGGAGCATATACATCTAGTATATACTGTGAAGCAATGATTGGTTACTGTATATACAAGTCATGGCGGAGACATTTCAGTATTTTAATGCGCTTGCTGAGTCCATGCAAAATACTAAAATGTCTCTGTCATGACTTGTAAATACAGTAAAATACAAGATTTAGCAATAAAAAATAGTTTTTACCATAAATACATGTTTTTTTGATGAACTACGTTTTCTGAGGGATGGTCTGTTGCCAGCCCAAACCAAATCCCTCAGTCCTTGTAGCAGCACTCTTCGCCAGTTGATGTAACAGCGCTTTTTGCATTTTCTACCTATATGTCAATTGATGTATGTATACAGTAAAATAAAAAAAAACGTTGTTTTTATTTTTATAGTTGTGTTTTTATGATTTTTTTAAAAAGCCATATTAAATTAAATCATAGTCATAGTATTTAACTGGAAATTCTTTTTCTTACTTTTCTTATATTTCTCTTAACAATAGTGCTCAGCCTACTTTAGAGTGCATCAAATTGTAAACATTTTATTTTGCTATGGTTAAGGTGCATATATTCTGGGATAAATTTTGAAATGACAGGAGCAAATTGTGCTTGGTTTGGTTATTCAGTTTCAAGAAATTGATTTGGATTGCATATATATTTTGTATTCCGAATAAAAATGATGAATATAGCATAAAATAAAGACATCAACAGTTAATAAATGTTGTTACATGACAGAGTTTGTAATGGTTTGAATATGCTATATGAAAATGTTATAGATGCAAACATTTCATTGATAAACATTTCATCAACTGTATAACTTGATGGATGTCTATGGGTATAAATGCTTAGTATCACATATTTAGAGTATATTTATTTGAAATATTAGCTAATAGAGCCTAATAAACTGTATATTTTATATAAAGTTTACTTTGCTGGATTAGGTAATAATTTACATATCACTCTTTACATTATCTTGGTATCTTTATTGGAAACAAGAAAATTCAGGTATATTTTTATAATTTTAGCATTTATTCTTGGATCACACTCTAAAAAAAAGTTAAGAATTTCTACCTTAGGGTAGAATATATAATATACCCTTAGTAAAGTATAATTTTCTACCTTAGGTAGAAAATTATACCTTTATTAATACCTAAATTATTTTAGACGTAATGATTTGTCATACAATTTTCTACCTTAGAGGTACAAAAAATTATAACTTACTAAGGGTAGTAAAGGAGCGGGGCCCTGGCCCCAACTAAAAATGAGACTTTTTTCAAACCCGGGCAAAACTATAAGATTTAGCAGGGGTTGATAGCTGGGGCTAAAAAAAAGGTTTACAATACTTTATGTATTATAATTTTATGCTTATTTATAAAATAATGGTATATAGTTATACATTTTCAAACTCTAATTTACTTCTAACAAGATTTCAAGCAACCACTATTGAGTTATGAGTTACTTTAAAATAGAGAATAAGTAAAAGTACTAGGAAATGGTTAACTGAAGACTTTAAAAGTTGTAGGTTGTATATAAAAAAACACATGAAGATGGCTAATAGTTATAAGGTTTTTTTGATGTGCAAGGAAAAAAACTGGATTAATAAAAGTTTTTATAGCATGAAGGGACAGATACAGTAAAAGGATGCAACTTGTTGAATAAGAAGCCAAGTAAGAATGAGTTTTGGTTTATCGTAATAGAGATGATAGCTTGTTTGAGCATTGACCATGATAGTATTTGTAGAAAAAAGAAAGAAATACAACCTTACATCAATGGGAGAGTGGCTCAAGCTTGGCAGATAAAGTAGGTCTATTTATTATTTTGTTATTTTATTATAATTCACTTTCCCAAGACTGAAAATGCCTCTACAGACGAGAAGGCTAATTAATTTTGGTTATAACCCTCTCTCAACTATACAATTCCAAAACACGAACCTTGACAACCAAGGCCGCTGTACAGAGAAACAACTTGAGCGCGGTACTACTAGAGACTTGGTGGGGATCAAACTCAACACCTCTCGCTTATGAAGTGAGCACTTTACCACAACCACATTACATTTACAATGTGCTTTTAGACTGACTGATAGTAAGAGGGTTGTTATTTAATAATATAGGTATACCAACGTTATTGCAATACTTTTTGTTGGCTAACAAAAATTGCAGATTTTAATTCCAGAATTTAAATCCATAAGCCACAGCAAGCCTTAGGCTGTTACAGAAGAGAGATCAGATTAAAAATCAGCTGCTTGTTCTAAGCAATCAAAAAGTGAAGATTTTTTGTCAAGACAAGAGTATAAAGTTGAGTTGTCAACAAATAGAGCCACTTTAGATGTTAAATTTTCATGAAGATCAAATTGTAAATAAGAAACAATACAGGAGCAAAGATTTAAGGCTACCACAAGATACCTTGTGGTACCCTTAAATCTTTATTATTAATAAACTGCTGCCAAATATTGCATCACTAAAGTATAAATCAAACAGGATATGATTTAAAAAAAGGAAAAGTGTATCAAAAAAAGATAGTCACAGAATTCTATTTTAAAATCTTGACAGTAAGTTTAAGCAATGATTTATTATCTATTATGTTAAATGCAGAAAAATAATATCTCACCTTTTAAGAAGTTATTTTAAGAGAAACAACAAAAAATTTAGAGTTATCATATTTAACTAAAATAAGATATCCCTTAATAATTTTCTAGTTTCAAAGTCTGCTGCAGTGTTTGATGATATACTTAACTAATCTAGCTGACTTTATCATAACTGGTGCCACTGCATGACAAATGTTTCTTTGACTTTAGAAAGCAATCAAAATTTGTAAACTGAACCTTAAAAGTTGTTGCTTGTAACTTGCGATGGAATTTCTGCAAGTTGAAAGTTGTTCAAAATGCATTTTAAATAATTCTCTTATAGCTGATTCACCAGATTCAAATGTGATTTATCCAACTTAAAACATACAGATATAAAAAAAATATATATGTAGAATGATGGTATGTTTATACTGTGGAGTCATGTTGCTTATATATTCTATGAAGACAGAATGTGGCTTTCATATTTTACCTAAACTCACTTGTAAGCAGATAAAGTTGACACCATATTTATTTAGAAGTGTTACACTTGCAGTCTAAGTAATAAGTTTTTGCTTAATTAAACTACATTATGGAATACAATATTTTTACTGCTATAATACATTATGGAATAGCTTATTTGAAATTTATTTTGAACACCAACTATCATTGGTGTTTGCATGGATAACCCATCTTTCAATGATTTTGGCTTAATAAATAATAAAATAAAAAAATTTAAAATATTTGTAGTAGCTGGGAATATAATGTATTTAGGTACATACACGGGTAAAATAAAATATTGTATTATAATAATATAGCATTAAGTCATGCACAAAAAAAAAAAGAAGTTAAAAGCAAGTAAATAATGCAAACAGTTGCATTATTTACAAAATAATGTTATTAGATATGTTCAAAACTAAATATATATACATTTTTTATAAACCATTGTAAAATATTAGCAGTGTCATTAATATTCTAAAATTAAAAACACAATTATATCATTTTTATTAATCAATCTTGTAGTACTATTTTATTATAAAGTTACTATAATATAAAACTATTAAATATACATAAAACTATTAAATATACATCAACTATTTTTTAATAATATTTTTTAATATTAAGTTAATAATATACCAATTTTTTTTTAAATACGTGGCTGTAAAAATAGCTGTTTTAGTAAGTTCAAGTTATCTAACTTACTCTTTCATGTCCATGTTCCAAAATTGAGGGTGTTTTTTAATTGATGTTCTTAATTTATTAGTTTTGTTTATTTTTTTAAATCTTAAAAGCTTTCAGCCTATCTTTTGCAAAATAAATCTATGAACTTGTATATACAGTTTTAGACGATCATGCACATTTAGCAGCAAGCAATATGATAAACGCTGCTTATGATACAACTTAGATATGTTAGAATTGAAACTAATTGTAGAATAAGAGGTACCAAAAATATTTCCGCTATGTCAAAATAGAAGATTTTTTTCAGTAATGTATTGGGATACATGCTTAAATGTTATAATATCATTAATAAAAGAGTTACCAGTCATATAAACAAGATTTACTACTTCAAAAGTTGAAAGAAAAGTACAATTTTGGCTAAGGTTTTGAAAAGAACTTGTTGTTTCAGAAAATAATTTGTAAAAATAATAACATTTTGCTGTAAAAAATCAAATAAATTTATTTACTTTTTTTTTAGGAGACTGTAATGAATACTTCTTCTTGAATACTTGAATTATTTATACTTGATTCTAAATTTTTAAATTCAGTTTATAGCAGGGTACCATTTTTCTGTAGCAAACTTTTCTGTAATTGGAACTAAATAATTTTGAAACCTAATAAAATGAAGAACAACCTTTGCTTTTTTTTATTCTTTGCTAAATTGTTTATCAGTAATCATGTTATTGTTTTTAGCAACAAGTGACCTTGCGATATACATCATTTCTTGCAAAACAAACACATAAATTTCTTCACTTTGGTTAGGATAAAATAAATTAGGAAACCTAATATTTCAACAAAAAAATGAAGTCTGTTTCCAAATAGAAACTCGATAGCAGCTAGAACATCACCAAGTTCATTAAAATTATCAAAGTATTTGCCAGAAAAAGTCATTTAAAAATTATTGCACTCTTAGTCCAGTCACCCCAAAAAGTTCCAGTTATTTTACAAAATCAATTAATAACGGCGTTTCCAGACTAATTTTATGACTATGATTAAATTTAATGTTTTTACATAAAGTTTACCCGATTTTGACAATTTTAAAGAAAAAGAGTTGTTAAGAGCTATTTTTTAACACAAACAATAATTTAAATGTCAAACTATAGGTGTGTATATTTATATATATATATATATATATATATATATATATATATATATATATATATATATATAAAAGTTACATGCTCAATGTTCTTAAAGAACAGAGCAATAATAAATTAGTAAAAACACTTATCTAATTTTTAGTTGTCTTCAACAGTGAGTTTCTCCATCATTAGGTTCATCAGGAAGAATGTCTAAACATCAAAAAGTTCAAATTATAGAGAAATTATTTCACAGGAAGTTGGGAATTGTTATAATTAGTTATGTAATAACTGTAGTATTTTGCAACCAGGAAGTTGCATCAACTACATTTGATAATTAAAAAATCATGAAAAGAATTCTTTATAATTAGGATAATTTTAGACTGGTCATTTGTTTTTATAATTTTTAAAAAGAAACTTATTTTCTGTCTGCATTTAGAAGTTAATTCAGATTTTTTATTCAGTAAATTTTCTTAATCTAAATGAGTAATAATTTCAAATTTTTTTTGTAAACATAGTGTACATTTTTTGGAAATGTTATTATAGACAGGCTTAGTTTTTAGAACAGACCAGTTTAATTTAAAATTAATATTTTTTTTTTTTCAGTAGCCAAATATATTTTGATAGCATAGTCTCTTTTGAGTATTTTATTTTTAAAAGATTGTTTGTGGTTGGTATAACGTTTTTTCCATTTGCCCTCAGTTAATCCAATATATATTGTTTATCTGGGTTGTTTTGCGAGGAAGCAATGCATTTGTAAATAATATTTTTTGATAAGCATTTGCCATTCATAGAGAAGTCAATTTTTTACTTGCAGTTACAATTTTCAGTATTTTTTTCTTTGAGAAATTCATTTTTATTAATCAATGCAAAACTATGGCCTTATATAATTCTTTCAATATTTTCTGTACAACTATAGCTTACCTTGATAGTGTTTCTGTTAAAAATTTTGTGCAATTTATTAGAGGGAGGGAAATTTATGTCAACTAATTTTAAAAACGCTTTTCCAATATTTGTTGAAACATTTTTGCTGTACGGAGAGTTTAAGAAAATTATATTTCTATTTCTATTTTTTTAAGAGCGTCTTCATACATGCCTTTTAGCTAGGGAGTTTAATATATATAAGCCTACAAATTTGCAAATTTCTGTTTTGTCGTAACTTCTCATCGTTACATCAAAGCATTTGTGTGCGTATATATACCACGCACGAATGCTTTGATGTAACAATGGGAAGTATATATATATACATATATATATATTTACACACAAACACACACATATTTATATATATATATATATATTTATATATATATATATATATATATATATATATATATATATATATATATATATATATATATATATATATATATATATATATATATATATATATACAGACCTCAGAATTAGAAAAAAATAGGTTGGCAATTTATTTCCAACCTTAAAATTTTATTGGTCAGCATCTGGTCATTACAAATTTTTTTGGTCAACACCTGGTCAAATACAAAGGTTGCACTGTAACAACATTGAAACAAGGTTGGAAAAAAATTGCCTACTTCAGACACTTCTAGGTTGGAAGTGAGGCTGGCATTGCCTATATATATATATATATATATATATATATATATATATATATATATATATATATATATATACATATATATATATATATATATGTATATATATATATATGTATATATATATATATATGTTATTTATATTTATAGTATAATTGATTATACACTTTCAGATTTTAATTTGAAGAATTGTTTGAATTTTCAGAGCTGTAATGAATAAGTTACCTTTATCTACAGTAGAACTTATTACAAGTACTCAGGTTATAATCAGTTTGGTGTCTGTTGTAAAAGAACTTGTTGAAAACTCACTTGATTCTGACTGTGACAGCATAGATGTTAGATTGGTAAAAGCAAAAATTTATTTTTAAACATTTTTATTTAAAGTTGGTGTGCTCACTCAATAATTTTGTTTAGGATGAAAATGGTCTATCTAAGATTGAAGTGCAAGATAATGGTACTGGTATTGCATTAGAAGATATTCAATATGTTTGCAAACAGCATTACACAAGCAAAATTAGAAATGAATTAGATTTGCTCAACTTAACGCAATATGGTTTTCGTGGTGAAGCTCTTTTTTCAATATGTTCAGTTGGTGATGTTTTTATAACAACTAAAACGAAAGCAGATCAGGTTTCAAAAAAATATAGTTTTTCGAAGGATGGTGAAATTATTAATTCTGAAATTACTCATCATAATGTAGGAACTATAGTCACTGTATTAAATTTGTTTAAAGCATTGCCTGTTCGCAGAAAATTATATGAGAAGAATCGTAAAGTTAGAGAAGAAGTTAAGTGTATTGAAGAGTTATTAATATCTTATGGCATAGTGATGCCCAAACTGCGCATTACTCTTAAATATGACAAAAATATAATATGGAGAAAAGATCGTGCTGCTAATTGTTCATTAGTTTTGTCTGCATTATTTGGTTCTAATGTTTTAAATAATCTAAAGGAGATAGAATATCAAGATGAAGAATTACAAGTAAAGGCTTATATACCTAAAGTTGGTTCTGCTTCAAATGTAGTTGGTAGAACTCTTGCAGATAGAATGTTTATAATTGTAAATAAAAGACCTGTCAGATCAAAAGAAATTAAATCTGTAAGTTGATCAATATAGAACTTTATTTGATTTTTTTGTTTAAATCAATAATATTTATTTCATTACTTCAGCTGTTAAAAACTTCTTACAACAATAATTGTTGCCAAGGAAAATATCCTTTCTCAGTTCTTATGATAGAAGTAAAACCAGACCAAATTGATGTAAATCTTCATCCAAACAAAATGGATATACTTTTACAAAATACTGTGAGTATATTATAGTGCAATGAGCTTATGTAGTTGTTTTTTTTTATATATAGTGATAATAATACACAAATATCATTCTATTATTATTAATGCATCAATTAGTGATGTACTGATTAATTGGCATCGGCTTAATCGGCCACTTTTTGCACAATCGTTATCGGCATCAACCTTTTTTTATTAATTTACCGATTTTCCAACCAATGACATTTTAATATTTTTATCGTGCATTAGGATAATAATTAAATAATAAATAAACTAAAATTTATGCGTTACTTTTTTTGAGAAATTATTTATTTTGACTTTGTTTAAATTTTTTTGAGAAATTATTTATTTTGACTTTGTTTAAAAATCTTTTTTTAATTGAGTTTTTCTAATATCTTTTTAATTAATGATTTGGCTATGATTTGGCTCCAAGTATTTGATTACCAGTACTGATTCCATGAAAAAATTTATCCGATTTAAAGTTGGATAGTTTTATATTTTCAAAATTTAATAATTAATTAATTCATCGGTATCAGCCTTTCCCATCCATCAGCATCGGCCACAATTGTGCTATCAGTGCATCACTAACATCAATAATTGTCTATTAGTATTGACATTAATTCATCATTAACTGTCTTAACGATTTTAAAAAGCAAAACATTTAAAATGTTTTTATTCGTATTCTAATATTAATACAAATTAATACAAATTAATATTAAAATAATGAAAGAAAATATTTTAAATGTTTTGCTTTTAAAACAGAAAATATTAAATTTTAATGTGTTATGTTTAGTTGTTGTCACTATATTATACGTACTATTTTATTGATGTTCAAAACTGTTTGAATTATTTTTTTCTTTGTCTGATATGTTTTAACTATTTTGTTTTGTTTGAGTTTTATATCTTATTTCTTAATGTGTTTTATTTTGTTGTTTGTTATTGTTTGGTTTCTTATTATTACATTTTGTTATTTTTTATAAATATCTATTTGTTGTTCTATTTTGTTTTCTTGCTTGCAGTTATCTGATTTTTTTTTAGATTTTTTTTTTATTATTATTATTTATTCTGTTGGATTTGCTTTCAGAAACCACCTACTTTGTCATATTTTATTTCATTGTTGTTAGTAACTATCTGATTTGCTGTGTTCTATTTTATTATTGCTGATAATTGTTTGTTTTGTTGATTATTATTGTTAAAAAATCTTTATACAAAATATATTTTTCTCTTATAAGTATTAAAGTTAATATTCAATGTTATTACTGCTTTTTTCAAAAGTTTAGATAAATTATTTAAAAAAATATTTAAAAATAAAAAATTTCTCTGTTGCAATAGTATATAGGCTATATAAATTATTTAATTTATAGACAAATTATAGATAAATAGAAGTGAGAATTCAAGCCTGACTCACACTTTTTAAGTGCCCTGGTTGTTATTGGTTGCAATTTGTATTGTTTTCTACAGTATGTACATTTCACAAGTATTTAGTAAAATCAGACAAAATATTTATGATATATAAATATAACTTAGATATCAAATTGTAAATAATATACCAAAATAAAAAGTTAAAAAAATATTAAACTTATGTACTTTTAGTTGTTGTAAATCATATTCAAGTAGTGCTATAATTATTTTAACACCAGCACAAAACATTTCACATTCACTTGTTTCTTCACCACAATATCCTAGAAAGCCAATTTTTGTTCCATTTATTTCTTTTATTAGCGGTTTCCTAAAATATAAAAGTAAATGACAAACATAATACTTTATTTAAAAGTAAATGACAAACATAAAAACATGATACTTTAATTAAATTTAAGAGTATATCCTTATTTAATTTTATGCATATCAAAAATAAAAGAATTATCATGTAGTGTAAATTTGTCGGTGCATCAACATTTAGATGCTCTTCATAAATTGCATTCCTGTGTTAATACCCTGACAATTTTTGGTAAAATTTAAACTGAAAAAAGTTTAAAAAACTTTTATCAATTATCTTTGCTTAATAGCATTTACTTTTACTTTTCTCTAGGATATTTTATTAGAGAAATTAAACAAATTACTTACTTCTGTTTATTCACAAAGTAATACAAGGTAACAATAAAATTTAGTTAAAATAGTATATAAATAATAATTGATTTATATAAAATACTTTATTGATTATAATAATAATATATGTTTAAAAATAGTTTATTTTAAAGTGTAACTTAACATAATGCTTACTGAACTTATAATATTTCTAAAGATGTTTTATTTTTTAGATTAGAAAAACACAATTTAAACTTAATTTTTTTAATTTTTCACATTTTAAAAATTATTTTATTCTTAAACTATTTTTAAAAAATCGCTATGATTCCTAATGAAGTCATTAAAAATATTTTATTCTTAAAACATTTTTTACAAAATTTTATAACTCCCAAAGGAGTGCTCTTGAAATATCAAAAACTTTCAATAAAGTTTGGCACGCTGGTCTTCTTCATAAGCTTACTTCATATGATATCTATTTAATTAAAATAAATAAAAAATTTTGAGATTATTAAATCATTTCTTTGTAACTGCAGTATTAAAGTCATTTTTGAAAGTCAACAATCTTCTTCATTTCCAGTAACTTCTGGTGTACCACAAGGTTCTATTCTTTGTCTTGTTTCTTACTTCTGATTCCATTCTCTACCTCTACAAATCTCTATTCGTCCCAACAGTATGGAATATTGTTATATTTAGGCTGGTTCTTCTCATGATGCTCTTTCTCTCCTTGAAAAGGTGCAAAAATGTATTGTAAATGTAGTTGGACTTGTTCTATCTGCCAATTTTGAGTTAAATTTTCTCTTCCTTCATCGTAAAGTTGCATCTCTTTCTTTTCTACAAATACTATTGCTGCTCTAAGGAGCTTCTATCATTAGGTTCCATCAACTAAAACTTATACTCACTTGACGCATCATTTAGCAATGTCATATTCTTTTACTCTATCTGTCCCTGCTCTAAAAACTTTTATTCGTTTTTTTCCCGCACTTCAATCTTTTGAACTCTCTCCCATCTTATATATAATATGTTTTTCTGACTCAACTTTTTCCAACTCAACTTCATGTTTTCCTGACTCGTACAACCTACAACTTTTTTTAAGTTTAAAAAGATAATTATACAAACATATTGTTTTGTTAACAATGTTTTATCATGGTTGTTTTGTAAACAATATTTTATTGATAATTAAAAAAGTAAATTTTTAAGCAATAATTTAAGGTGCTTTGTTAGAAAATAATAAGTAACTGCTATTAATTGTGTGGTATTTTTCGTTTTATCATTGAATTAAAGTTAAAACCAAAGTATGGTTACAAAATCAGCTCAATTTAGTTATTGATTGTTCAATTTAAGAAAAATATTTAGATTGATACTACTGAAATGCAGTTATTATGTATGAAATTAATGCCCTTGCCAAGGGTTTTTATTGTTCTGCATTAAAACCAAGCCTTTCTCAAAAAAATACTTGTGAATACAGCACACCTGCTTAACTTGCATGACCAATCAATGTTTGCTAGTCACCAAACTCATGCTCCAATCTCCAATACATTGCACTTTCTGTTAAACAATCTCTAGCAACCAATTGCCGCCGGAGACTGCTTAATAGAAAAAAACCAATAGTTGCGCTGGTTTACATTTTTAAAACAAATTGAAAATGTCAATTTCACAATTTATGCAGAAATTTTGAAGAATAAGTGTCTAATTGGTCTTGAATTAAATTTTTTTATATTTTCATGGACAGTGAGGCAACTTGCCATCAGAAAAAAGTTATCAAGATGCAGTTCCAAGAAAGTGCAATAATGTTCTTTCTCTGGAGATTTAAACCCTATCAAAAACTGTTATCAAAAACTGATAAAATTGTGAAATAAACAAAGTTAAAGTTAATATAAGAAGAAGTCATTTGCAATAAGAAGTGAAGTTGTAATAGCAAATAGTCATATACGTTTAAAACTGTAATGATATAATTGCTTGTGAATAATTGTATATATATATATATAAGACATTGCAAATATATAGGAAATTTAGTGTGTATATAATTATGTTCAATTTCCCAAAGAGGTATCAGTTTTTTAATACAAATTGATAGCATAAACAGGACCCAACCTTACTAATAGACGAGAGAAAAGCTATATTGAAAGTATGGTTTAAAATAATGCCCAAATATTTTAGAGACTGTTTTAAAAGTTTGAGAAGCCTATACAAAACACTAAAACATGTTTTATACTTGGTCTTCTTTATTCTTTTATGTTCATGTTTCTGAATATTAGTAATAATAATATATATATATATATATATATATATATATATATTAATATTAGTAATATATATATATATATATATATATATATATAAATATGTATATATATATATGTATGTATATATATATATATATATATATATATATATATATATATATATATATATGTATATATATATATATATATATATATATATATATATATATATATATATATATATATATATATATATATATGTATATATGTATATATAAATATATGTATATATATATATATGTGTGTGTGTATATATATATATATATATATATATATATATATATATATATATATATATATATATATATATATATATATATATACATAGGCCTTTGCAGAGATGGCGGATGATTTCCTTAGCCTGCCTCCACACTTGTGTAAATCACTTTACACAGGTGAAATAATCCCTGTGCAAACAACAGTTTTTTTTTAAACAGCAAAATTTATTAATGTTTTTAGGTTGAGCTGTACTTTACTTGCATAAACAAAAATAGTAAAAAAGTTATAGCACATTTAAGACTAAGTATCGCTTCAACAAGTAAACATAATTAGACAATAATTAAAAAAAAACACCATAAAAATGTTTATTCATTATTAAGTTTTTATTTTTAAGTGAAAACTTTATTAAGTGAGTGTTTATAAGGTAAAAAAGTTTGTTATTGAAGATTTTTTGGCATTTGATGTTTTGACATTATTTTTAAATAAACTGGATAAGTTCAAATGATCAGAATAAGAATTTCATTAAAAACCATATTAAAAACTGTAAAAAAAATCAACTACAAAGCTTTAACAGTTTTTAAAAAGCTTTAAAGTTTTTAATTTTATATTTTTAATTGAAAACTTTGTAAAAATAAACTTTACCCAACGCATATTATTTATCTGAAAAGTTAAACTGAAAAGTTTTTAGTAATGTTTTTATAGTTATGTTTTTAACTTAATATGTAAAATACAACTTAATCAAAGCAAAAATAATAGACACAAGCGTATTTACTAACTTAAATAAAAATTTGATTGTTTAAATTTTAATTACATAACACTAAAACAATTTTTAAAGTATCGAACTCATTCATTTAAGTTTTAATTACAAAATTTTCTTATAATTACTGGCTCTCTTTGCTTGAAGCTATTTCAGTGCAATTTTTAAACTTTTCTAATTTGAAAAACAAATTTTTAAAAAGAAGAACAGTAGCGATATTACTTTTTATATATAAAAATAGGAAAAAACGCAAAACAAAATAGTATTTATAAAAATAATCAATCATCTTATTGCTGGTAACTATGAGTTAGTAAGCGAGGGTCATTTATCTGCCAACTATAAGTATACTCGTAATATGCGATGGCTTTATATATTAACTACAAGTATACTCTTAGCAAGCTGGCATCAACAGATTACTAACTATGAGTAAACTCATAGTTCTACCAACTTATTTTAAGTAATATTTGACCTTGATTTAGAATTGTTAAGTCCTATAAATTTTTTAATTTTTTTTTAATTAAATTTCTTAAAACTTTATATTTTTAACTAGTTGATTTTCAACTAAATGCAAGCTTGTACTTTAAAAACCGAGGAATCTAGGAATCAATTTTAAATGTAAGTATAAATAAAAAAACCTCAAAAAAGATCAAAGTAAAACATATTTTGTTGCAATTTTCTTTTATGAAAAGTGTAGTGCAAACTTATTCTTTCAAATAGTTTTTGAAATATTTCAAACACCACATTCATATCTTGTTCTTTACTTTTTATTTTAGAGCAAACTCAACATGGTTTTGTGAGCAATTTTTTTTTTCATTAGTTGGTATTGAAAACAAGTAATACATGTTATTGTTGCAGATTTGCGGAACAATTTTATTTAAGCATTAGCCCAATGAATCTAAAAACACTAACTCTCTAAACTTAAGGGAATTGTTGTATCTATTCCATATCTACTAAGGCAGTAAGCATTAAACACAAATATATCAAATAGATGAAGAGACACTTTTTTATACCATCTAATTGTCTTTATTAGGCAGTTATGATAGCATAAAACTTGATTATCATGATCTACTCAAGTCATGTCTTGATTGTAAATGTTTTAATTTTCTTCTTGTCTATTCTGTTTGTCACTTCAACCACCAAATCAACAAATAGATGTTGCTAGTCATGCAGATAGATGTAGCATGTCTCTTAATCAACACCACCAAATAACAACAACCACCAAATCAACAAAAACCACCTTTAACTGATGTTACTAATCATTGGCACATTTCTTTTATCTTTCCATATAGCAAGCACTACACCTTTTCTGCTTCTGCTCATGACTTCTCGTTGTTTCAGTTTAGTTTTTGTACATTTTTTTGGATTTAACTTACAATCACTTAACACATGTGTTAAGTGAATGTGTATGTGTTTTCTATTTATCATGTGCCTTGTTAATTCAAAGAAATTGTAGTAGTTGTTGGTATATGTGCAATAATCTTTTCTCAGAATGAGAAAAGATTGTCACCTGTATTCAAATTCTGACTCTGATACATTCATGTTCAAAGTACTATATATAAAAATGAATCTGACCCTACATCACTATTACATCACTATTACATCACTATTACATTTCATCAATGTTATTATCCCCATAATCTTTAATAAAATTTGTTCAATTGCACAATATCTGTGATATTTGTAAAAATTTTAATTGAACTAAAAATATTTAATAAATAACATTTTAGTAAACAATTATAACTTTAATCCATAAAAACTATAACAATTCAGAATTATGAAATACATGTATATATATTTTTTGTTTCCTACTCATGGTTACGATCAAACGTGGTGAAAAAATCAAAACATTAGTTTAAATGCATTAAACAAGCTGCTTTGCTATACACTGCAATGAATTTTGTTCTAAATTGCCTATGAGTATACTCGCACTTTGGTACTGCAGAGAAAAGTTTCTTCTCCATTGTATTAGTATACTCCTACTATTTATTTTTTTGTCCATTACATTCAGCAATTTCGTCCATTATATCTAGCTTTGACAATGGATTTGAAACAACACAAAACAACCACAGAAAAAATTTATAATCACAGATTTTATGACTCAGCAATGGAATAACACTGAGCTAAACACAGCTCGGAAGAAAACAAGATAATAAAAAAGCTAAATATATAAAAAATAAAAATAAACTTTAAGAATATAATAAAATAGAGTTAAAAAATATGATTAAATGCAATATTCTTTTTAACAATTTTTATATATCATATAAATATCATAAAAACAATTGTTGCTAAAAAATTATAAATGCATGTTTAGATGCAGTGTGACATCACACTGAAATAGTCTGCTACCGGGGCTTCAGTTCATACATCAACTATCTTAGAGCCTGCTGCCACTACATTGACTAAAGGTTTGGGCTGGGGCAGCAACCTTTTCTTTTATTATTTTTCTCAAGAAATTGTATGCTATAAAGATAAGCAAAACTAGTGCGCATTTGCTGATATATACACTCTATAGTAGATAGGCTCAAATTAACCTCATATTCTAAAATTAAAAGACATGTTCTGTGTGCTGTTGGAGTTCTCTGTGATCAATAAAAACCAAAGTAGAACTTATTTGCACAATTTTTAAACCCCGCTCAAAGGGCTTAAAGGTCATTTTTCACAACAAAAATTCATATTATGACAGATTAAACATCCTAATTAAATTAATGAAAAAGTTGTGAACGAGAACTAAGGTGTATATTTTAATTTTAGCAATAATTTAGGAGAGCTAGGAGAACATTTTTTAAACATTTTGTTGCATTATTATAAGTTTTTTAGTCTTACAATTTTATCTTAGTCTTAGTCTCTTAATAATACAAAAAATTTCATAAACTTAAATTTATGACACTATAAACATAGTGTCACAAATTACATAACTTGTATCAAATCACATAAACAATCTAGCATCCACATAAACAATCTAGCAATCACATAAACAATTTAACAACCACATAAAATATGTTAATGAATTTTTTTTTAATTTCAATCAATTTTAAAGAATATTTGTTTTTTGAATTGACTGATAACTTTAGTCTGTGGTTCAAATTAAAAACCATCAAACATTTCTCCATTGCTCATTCTGACACATGTGTAAAGTCTTGGACGAGGTTTACTCCTTTTTCAGTGCAATCTTTTTTAACAGTTAATTTTTCTTTTTTAGGACTTGATATCCAGAGAAATTATTCTAACATTACAAATAAAATGTATATCAGCATTTATTTAAACTTCAAATAATAATGCAAGAAAATTTAAATAAATTAAATAAATATAATAAATATAAGAAAAACATTTAATAAATATAGAAAAACATTTACTTGGAGCTAACTTGCCTCCATTTTGTTTGTAGTGCAGATAGATTTAGCTACAGATAAATTTTTTAGTGCAAATGGATTTAGTCCTATTAGTTGCTATAACTTTGAGATTTTTGTTATGTTTATGTTAGGAAAGGTAGTTTTCTTGATGTTAAACATGAAAGTCTAGGATATGAATAGTTTTTTGGCAATTTTTCTCTTGTGCTATTGTCTATTGTATCATCACATAGACCAAGTACAATATTTTTCAATGTTCTAAGAAACTATAAATTATTTTTCAAACTTCAATTTGTAGTAGTAGAAACAGTTTGATTAAATGATACATATGTCTCTGATTGCACCCATATCCACCCCAAGAAAAAAAACTGTAAATGGTGTTTTCAGTAACCATCTTGCATGAAATGGGCTAGCAAAAAGATGGTTTACACATCATGCTAATTTAGGCCTTTTACAACAGTGAAAATGTCAATTCCACGAACTATGTAGAAATTTTAAAAAACAATATATCTAATTGGTCTTGAATTGAAAAGTTCGATATTTTCATGCACAACAAAGCAATTTGCCATCAGGCAAAAATTACCAAGATACAGATCCAAGAAAATGCAATCAATGTTCTTGACTTGTAGTTCATCTAATTTAAATCCCATCAAAAACTTTTAGGTAAAATTGATAGAAGTTTTTGAACAGAACCCAACCCTACTAGAAGAATTGAGGAAAACCATATTAGAAGTGTCATGCTATAAAATAACACTCAAATATTGTGAGTATTTTGTAACTTTAATGCCACAAAGAATAGAGGCTAAAGAACTTCAAAGAGCCTATACAAAGAACTTCAAATATACAAATTCCTGAAACAAGTTTAATAATTCTTTATTCTTTTATCTTTATGTATGTTTATGTTGTTTATATGTTATATATCTTTATGTTGTTTTTGAATTAAAAAAATTTTGTTTTTTATTAAGAAATGCAAACACTATGTAGTACAATAAATTTCTCAAACAATTTTTTGCTATAAAAATTGGGTGGGTATATATATATATATATATATATATATATATATATATATATATATATATATATATATATATATATATATATATATATATATATATATATATAAAAATTGGATCTTTTTGGGAATAACTGTAACAAGAAGACTGATTATGCAATAACTAGAGAAGCCTGAGCATTTAATTAATTTAATTTTAATATATGTTTAGTTAAAGCGGTATCCAAAATCTCAAATGAATTATATTTAGACAAGTTTTTACAATTAAGGGATGTAATTAAATGTTAATATGTATGGGATTTTTTTTATCAGTCATAAGGTGCTCATTAATTCTATTTGTTAAATGTCTGGAAATTTCTCCAATATAACTGACATTACAGTCAGCACAAGAAAATTTGTAAACAACATGAGATTTAAGTAGCTTTGGAAGTGGATCTTTTAAACAAAAATTATTTTGTATTTAATTGGTAGTAAACATTTATTTTATTAGAACATCTTTACAATATTTAAAAAACGATTTTTTTATTTTCATTTTTGGATAATTAGAATAAGTTCCAATAAACAGAAGCTTGGAGTATCTTACATTTGGGTTTTTAACTAAGGTAGAAACAGATGGTTTTGCTTTCTTATTAATAAATGGTTTAATTTCAGAGTCAAAAATTTTTTGGCGGAATTTGATTATTTTGTATAATCAAAAGAAAGATTTTTTTATGTCTTTAACAAATCCCAGTTAAATTTTTAGCAAGAGGAAACCAAACTAAAAAATTTTTGTAACAGACCTGTATAAGTTTTTTTATGATAAACTGATGTCAAAAAGGAATTGGACTTTTCTATGTATGTATGTATGCATATATATATATATATATATATATATATATATATATATATATATATTTTAAAGAAAACACAATATTTTTTAATCTTGACATGTTTCATAGTTAACATACCACATTTTCAAAAGATAAAATTACAATTTAAAACTCTGAATATAAATATAAAATCAAAATTTGAAGAAGTTACAGAGAAATAATAACAGACAAATAGAATTGTTACAAACCAATAAAAATTATAATACAAATTATGATACCGTAAATAGCAAAAAAATAAAAATAAAATTATAAGTAAATAAAAAACAAAGCAAAAAAAAATAAAAAAAACTAGATTGACAAATTTATATTATAATGAACAGTTTGTTTATTTAAAGATGGGTTTTCCCATTTAATATGGAGTGCTTCTTTAGTTTTCAACTTGTTTATGTTAGAAGCAGTATCCAAAATTTTAAAACAATTATAGTTACTTAGATTTTTACAATTAATAAATGAAATTAAATGCTTGTAAGCATTAGATTGTTTGTCACTTGTAAGATGCTCATGAATCCTTGTTGTTAAATGTCTGGAGGTTTCTCCAATATAACTGGCATTACATCCAGCACAAGAAAAATTGTAAACAACATTGGATTTGAGCAGATTAGGAAGTGGATTTTTTATACATAAACTGTTTTGTAATTTGTTGGTAGTGAAAATTAAATTAATTATAACATCTTTACAATATTTTTTAATGATTTTATTAACTTTAGATTTAGTAAAATTTGAGTAAAAGCCTATAAAAGTAAGTAAACCTAGCAAATTTTGAGTTTTTAAATTAAAACAAATTAAATGGTTTAAAATCTCAAGTAAGAAACAATTGCACAACTATACAGTGGTATTTTTTGTTAAAAGTAATTAATAATAATGTAAAGAAAAAAGAACTTTCCATTATTAAAACTCACAAGAAGAAATTCCCTCACAAAATTTACTAGTCTTCCTTCTAAACACCAACCCTTCATAATATGTCATCATACACTTTACAACAGGATCACTTTGCTCAGTTTGATAGCATAGCACAGTTTCTCAACACTCAACTTAGAAGCAGTGATTCAGAACCTCAACTTAAAAGCAAGCTTTCTCATGTAGCGAACAATTATGTATATAAATACACACCATCTGAAGGTTATCTAAGGAAACACAAAATATTGAAGAGATTAAAGAAAAATGAAAGCATTATAATCACAAAACCAGACAAAGGGAATGGTTTAATTATTTTTAATAAGGTTGACTATATTAAATCTTTAACTAATATTATAAGTGATAAAACTAAATTTAAGGAGTTAAAAGACGATCTAACTATTAAAAGAGAACAATTTTTACAAGGGTATCTCAGGAAACTTAAAAGACATAATTGTTTTGAAAATGATGTTTACAATAAAATTTATCTTGTTGGTTCACAAACAGCAAGAATTTATGCTTTACCTAAGATGCACAAACTCAGTAAAGATTCTTCTCTGCCACCTTTTAGACCAATTATTTCAACAATCGGGTTATAAAATTATAAACTTGCCAAATACCTTTCTGATTTATTGTCTCCTTATATACCTAAATTTTATTCCACCTGTGACTCTTTTTCTTTTATTGAGGAATTAAAACAAGTTGATATAACTAACAAATAGTTTCCTATGATGTTGAAAGCTTATTTACTAATATTCCACTTAATGAAACTATAAATATAGCTACTGATTTATACTTTAAAGATGAAATGTGCTTAAAATATTTTTCTAAAGCTCAGTTTAAAAAATTACTTCAAATCTCAACATCCGGTTCTCATTTTTTATTTAACCAGAAATATTATGATCAATTAGATGGCGTTGCCATGGGTTCTCCTTTATTTAGCTAATATTTTTATTGGGTTTCACAAACAAAAATGGGTTAGTAATTGCTCTTCCTCTGTAGGGATTTTCTATAAGCGTTATGCGGATGATATTATCGCTATTTTTAATTCAGAGTTTGAAGCTCAGCAATTTTTACACATCTTAATAAACAACATAAAAACTTCGAATTTACTATGGAAAAAGAACAAGATAATCAAATTGCATTTTTAGATGTTCTTATCAATAAGTCTGTTTCGCTTTCCACATCAGTTTATCACAAAACAACATATACTGGTCTTTTACAAAAATTTTCCAGTTTTGTTCCCTTTTGTTATAAAATTAGTCTTATACGTTGATTAATTGATAGATCTTTTTTAAAATCAACAACACATGACTAGGATTTGATAAGGACATAAAAAATCTAATGTTTTAAAAAATAACCAATATCTACCTAAAATAATTGACACTGAAATTAAATTATTTGTTGATAAAAAGTTAAATCCATCTGTGATAAATAGTATTGATAACCATAATATAAGATATTATAAGCTTCCGTTTATAGGTTTTTACTCAAATTTTACTAAATCTAAAGTTAATAAAATCATTAAAAAATATTGTAAAGATGTTATAATTAATTTAATTTTCACTACCAACAAATTACAAAACAGTTTATGTATAAAAGATCCACTTTCTAAGCTGCTCAAATCCAATATTGTTTACAATTTTTCTTGTGCTGGATGTAATGCCAGTTATATTGGAGAAACCTCCAGACACTTAACAACAAGGATTCATGAGCATCTTACAAGTGACAAACAATCTAATGCTTATAAGCATTTAATTTCATTTATTAATTGTACAAATTTAAGTAACTTTAATTGTTTTAAAATTTTGGGTACTGCTTCTAACAAAAACAAATTGAAATTAAAGAAGCACTCCATATTAAATGGGAAAACCCATCTTTAAATAAACAAACTGTTGATTATAATTTAACTTTGTCTTGTTCTTTTTAGTTTTTTTTTTTTTTAATTTAATTATAATTTTATTTTTATTTCTTTGCTATTTACGGTATCATAATTTGTATTATAATTTTTATTGGTTTGTAACAATTCTATTTGTCTGTTATTATTTCTCTGTAATTTTTAAAAGTTAACATCTTAGATAAGTTTTTATAAAATTTAATTCAGTTGAAACATTTGGTATAGTATGTAAACTTATCCTTATAAATTTCTTTATATTAAATTACAATATTTCTAGGGGTTATATATACCCTCATTATTCAAGTAAATAAAAAAACTGTTAAAAAAACAAACAAATAATAAAAGAATCTAATTATATTTCTCTACCATGGGTACCAAAATTAAGTAATCAATTAAAAAGATATTTAAAAATGCAGGCTATACTCCAGTTTTTAAATCACCAAAAAACCTTCAAGAATTAATAACTCAAAAAAATAAGCCTCGGCTTCCCAACAACTCTTACCCAGGAGTCTACAAACTGGAGTGTTCGTGTGGAAAGTTCTATGTAGGTGAAACAAAACTCAAGATTTCAACTCGCATTTGCCAACATCAAAAACATACTTTTGAGAAATAATGGAAAAATTCGGCCGTAGTGGGACATTCCAGAAATTGCTATGGTGCCTTTGGCTGGAATAAAAACAACACGGTTAAAGTAGAGGTAGACTATTTTAAGAGAAAAGTGAGAGAGTCCTTGGAAATACAGTTTCACCAGTGTTCTCCAAATGAAGGCGGTTTGAATGAAGACGGTGATTACATCACATCGTCATTTTGGAAACCTTATTTTTATTATTCAAGACACAAGAACACATTACATTGAAGTTTTATTTGTTTGTTTTTTAATAGTTTTTTATATTACTTGAATAATGAGGGTATATATAACCCCTAGAAATATAAAAATTTAATATAAAGAAATTTATAAGGATAAGTTTACATACTATACCAGATGTTTCAACTGAATTAAATTTCTCTGTAATGTCTTCAAATTTTGATTTTATATTTATATCCAGAGTTTTAAATTGTAATTTTATCTTTTGAAAATGTAGTATGTTAACTACGAAACATGTCAAGATTTAAAAATATCGTGTTTTTCTTTAAAATATATATATATATATATATATATATATATATATATATATATATATATATATTTATGTATATATATATATGTATATACATATAAATTAGGGTGGCTCTTAAAACAACATTTTTTGAAAATGTCTGCATTTAACCCTTATAAATGTACTATATATTTAAAAAAATTTCGAAAAAAAATTTTTTAAGACCTTAAACATTAGGCTAGTCCCAAATATCAAAAAAAAAAAAATTTAAAAAGTGTTTTTTTTTTTTGTCAAAATAGCAAAAGTATGTAAAAATTTCAAAAATAATTATGGTTTTTTAATAAACATGAAGGAAAAAAGAATATATGTGTGTGTGTATGTGTATATATATATATCTATATATGTATATATGTATGTGTGTTTATATATATATATATATATATATATATATATATATATATATATATATATATATATATGTATGTATGTATGTATGTATGTATGTATGTATGTATGTATGTATGCAACCTTTGGAATTAGGAAAAATGAGGTCGTCAATAGTTTGCCAACCTCAATCTTTTAGAGAGGTTGGCAAAAGAAAATTTGATACAAAGGTCTTACCATAAAACATAGAAACAAGGTTAGCTATCTTGCCGACCTCAAATATTTTTAGGTCCGCATTGCCGAATGCCAACTCTAATTCCAAAGGCTGTATATGTGTGTATATGTATATATATATATATATATATATATATATATATATATATATATATATATATATATATATATATATATATATATATATATATAATATATATGTATGTATGTATATGTATATGTATGTGTGTATATATATATATATTATTATATACATATATATATATATACATATATATATATATATACATATATATATATATATATATATATATATATATATATATATATATATATATATATATATATATGTATGTATGTATATGTATATGTATGTGTGTATATATATATATATTTTCTCAAAGAAACATCACACCAGAAGATAATTTAGTTGTAAATTGTGAAGAGTCTTCTATGCAAGTTGTTAATTTGACGCATCTTAACACTGATTCATCATTGAACAGTTTACCATCGGTTTTTAATGATAGTTCTAACAATCCAGTAAAATTAACTTGTCTTCAAAACAAAAAAACTAAAACCCAAGTTAGAGAATCATTACATTTAAATGATATCAATTTGGCCAATAGTACAATTGATGCTAATAAAAATAAATTAAATGAAGAAACAATACTTATAGAAGACAATATTTTAAATTTTGATGATAAAAATGATTTTTTTTTTGACTTTGAGTTTTGTAAAAATACTTGTCAGCAAAATAATGACAGTGTTGACAATTGCCATCAAATTACTGTGGATCAAATGCAAAAAATGTTGAATAAAAATACTCGACAAGTAACTTTAGATCTATGGAAAGAAGATGAACCTTTAGGGGAAGTATGTTTTTTTAATTTTTTAAATCTTTTTTCTTGTATCTTGGAAACAATATCAGCTATAAGTTTTACTTTTAAAAATTATTTAAAATAACCAGCCAGCCAGTGTGTTGAAACCAAAATTATTACAGCAACATAAAGTTCATAACAAGAAAGATAAACAAGAACATATAAAGGTGTTTTGTTATTGCTGTTGTTATTATTATTATTGTTGTTGCTAATATTATTATTATTATTATTGTTGTTGTTGTTGTTATTATTGTTAATAATGATATTATTTTTATTAATATTTTTATTATTATTATTTTTGGCTTTTAGGATTCGTCAGTTTCCGCTTCTAATGCACAATCTCCAAAACTACTTACCATGTCAAAGAAGCAAAAAGAAAACATTAAAGTTTCATCAAATAAAGTAATGAAGCGTGATCGTAAAATTGTAAATTTTTCATTTGAAGATTTGAGTTTTAAAAGGTTTTTATATATAATTTAGTATTAAAATTATTTTTTCTTTATTATTAAAATTGAAATAAAGTATTTTATATTTTTATGTATTATAATTTCATCAACCACTTTGAATTTTTTAAGAAATTTTTTTTTTTAAATATTACTAGTTTTTTTTTTTTAGACTATCTGAAACTGACCAAAAACTTGAGACTGACCAACAAATAAACATTATTGGTAATTTACCTAATACTTGCTTGTGGGTTGTTCAATGGAAAAATGAATTGTTTTGCGTTGACAAAATCAGGTTGAATTAAGTTAAATTCATCTTTAAACTTTATTATCCCATTCTACTGAAGTGCAATAAATACCTAATATTGAATTATCTCATTTAATAATACAAAGTTAACAGAAAAGTTAATTTAGAAAAACCCCATTTTGACATTTGTTCCAAGTTTAACTATCTTGATTTTTTTTAAACACATTGTTAAATTATAAAACAAAGTTAATTTTTATCACGACTTTTAATAGTATATGCACAAAACAGAATCACAAGTAGTGGTGCAGTTTTGTGCATATACTATAAAAAATCAAAACACCACAAAGTTAGCCACAGCCGCTCAAACAAACAACATTTCAAAAGTCATAAAAATCACAACAAAAAAATAAATTCAAAAAACTTCAATGACTGAAAATTTCCTTTGCGATTGCAAATAAAAAGAAATCTGCCCACTGAATAAATATTGTAGAGCGAAAAACATAATTTTGTCAGTGCTCGGTTTATCACCGAGCACCGTGGAAGAGTATTAAACTAGGAAGTTCAAGTCTCCTTTCTTATCAATGTCGCTTATATCTCCTTTCTTATCAATGTCGCTTATATCAATGTCGCTTATATATTTCTTATCAATGTCGCTTATTTATTCTTATCAATGTCGCAATATCGCTTCAAAACACGAACCTTGACGAACAAGGCCGCTGCGCGGAGAAACAAGTTGAGTGCAGTATTACCAGGGACATGGTGGGGATCGAAATCAGAACCTCTTGCTTATGAAGCGAGCACTCTACCACTACACCGCTACCACATTTTTAACATAATGTCAGGAAAAATACTTTATTTGAAGCCACTCCTTATTTCTGAAACTGATAATTCTGAAACAAGCTTAGCAGGTATGGTAAGAAAAATAAGGAATGGCTTCAAATAAAATAAGGAATGGCTTCAAATAAAATATTTTTTCTCACATGTTAAAAACTCCAAAACAACTGATTTGTTAAAAAATGGTTATGGCCTCTGTTTGAAAACAATATAAAACATAAATCTTGTTAAACTAAATCATTGTGTGGAGATACAAATTTAGACATTATTGTTACTATTACCAACTAATATATATTCGTTACAAATTTTTAGTTTAAAAGGGTTATATAAAAGTAGGTCTAGTAGTTCAAAAAGGTGTGTATAAAAACATTTTTATTTTTATTAAGTTTTCATTGTCTTTACAACTAATACAAACTTAACATTATATTTTAGGGGAGAAAAAAAACATTTGAGAACTTTTCATGAGGTTGGATAAAATTACAGATGTGTGCAAAAAAATAATGAGCTGCATATAATCTTTCAGAGGAAACTGAAAAGAAGAACTGAGAATAAATAAAATGTTTAATATATTTATGAATATTTGCACAAATGGTAAAATGAATAAAATGTTATATTGCAAGTCATATATGACATTATTTAACAGTTTAATATTGTCTTTAATTATCCTTGAACAAATTCAAAATTGAACATGTGTATTTTTACTCTTTCTTTCAAAAATTTAAGAAGTTTGTATCAAAGTAATCTTATTTAAGAGATTTGCACTATAAAATGGCTGAAACCTATATAAAGAAATATATATAAAAAAACTATCAAAATCAAGATTATTAAGAAAACAAACTTCTAGATCTATTGCCGAAAACTATCAAAAAATAAAATTAAATTAAAAAAATATGACCTCTCTAGTTTTTATTATAGAAGTGTTAAAAAAAATTTTTTTATTATTAAAAAATTTTTTTTCTTCATTTTTTGACAAAATTATTTTTGTCTATAGTTTTATAGATGTTTGATGTCTAGATGATAGATGTCTAGAGTTTTATAGATGATTTTGTCTATAGTTTTATAGATAAAACTGTTGACAAAAAGGTTGCAGGTGTAATGATATTAGTGCTAGATGGTTTTTTAATACGCGTAAAGTTATATTATTTAAAAACATAGGTTTTTATTTGTTCCATAGTTCTAGTGTGTCAAAGTTAAAATTATAGTCTTCTGGATTGTCATCAGAAAAAGGTTTGACTCTATTAATATTATCTTTCTTCAACATGTAGGAATTTGTTTAGTGACAAAGAATGGAACTTATTATCTTCAAATCTTGATTCAATATATCTTCTGGTTGGGTAAAAGTTTTAGAATGATGAAAGTTTTAGAAAGATGCAATAAATGAATCTAGTACCTGAAATTGAACCTAAGCAGGACTGGTTTAAAATAACTTTTAACTTTATTCCACTCTACAAAATTGCATGTAATGTAGCTACAAGAGCTCTTTAAGAAGTTTTTTTTTTTTGTTGAATCTTCTAGAAACTTTTTCTCTCCATAGAAACATTAAAAATGACAACTTTCAAAATGGAAGTAAAATAAAACTTAATTAATTGAGAAATTCCGTTATACTTGTATACTGAGAAACTGTTCATATCAATGGCTAAATTTTAAGATCTTCAGGTTTTTGATTGACATTTTTGATTTAGTACCAACAAAGATGTATTTCATATAATGACAACAAATAGAGCAGGATGATTTTGTTTAAATATAAAATTGTTTGTTAAAAAGTTTTTTGTTTTTAAAAATAAATTTATTTATTTTTATTTTGAAATTATTTTATGCTTGTTATGGTTGTTTTAAAAGTTAGTTATAATGTATTTTAAATTAAAAGATAATAAAAAGAAAAAAGAAATTAAAGGGATACCTTCCATTAATAGTTTCAAAACATCCTAAAATTATTTTTTCTCTATTTCTTATTTTTATATTGAAAATATATGCTTTATAAATTCAATTTCTAAATTTACTGTCCATATTTTGATATTATGGTCAAAAAATAAATCTGATTTAATGTTTTAAGACTGGAGACATTTTAAAGAGATTTAATTAGACATTTTAAGGAGATTTAATTAGACATTTTAAAATTTAATTTCTATGTTTTTTAATCAAATGATACAAATTTGATCAGAAATAATGCTTACTACGTACATTTTTATAAAATAACATAAAATTCCAAAATGGCCAAAATCCAAAGTGATTTTTTTTTTTAATTGTTTTTCTAAAAGTTTAGGTGAGTACTATTTTTGAATTATTTAGATTAATTTAATAAAACTTCTATTATGGATGTAACTCTTTTTTTGAATTAATTTTCATACAATATTTCAAAGGAGTATAGATATCCTTGTTGTCAAGTATAACGATTGGTTTAGGATATATGGTAGTAGTTGCGGAGTGTTTTCTGCAGTTTCACGAAAGTAATGCTATTGCACAAGCAATTTCCAATAATGTTCATTTAAAGTCATTTAAAATATATGTCGATGACTCTCATTCTCATTTTACTGAAGATGCGAAAAAAAATTTAATATTACTTAATAACATAAAAATATTCAGTACACTATGGAAATCAAAAATAAAAATAAGACGCTAAACTTTCTTGACATAACTATTATTAACAATAAAACTGATACGTACGATTTTAAATTTACCGTAAAGATGCAATCGCTAAGGTTCAAATCAAGCCTAAATTATGCCATGATCCAAAAATTATAAATGGAGTTTTCAAAGGATTTGTTCATAGTGCATTATATTTACGCTCTGATAATAACATTGAACAAGAGTTATTATTTCTAGTTGATGTTTTTGTAGAAAATGGTTATAAAAAAACAAGCCTGAAAAATATTATAAAAACCATTAAAGAAAATATACATAATAAAAAACAAAATATTGAAACTTGACATTCATCAATTTCATCAAAAAGTATTGTCTTTACCGTGGATTCCAGGAATTAGCCCGAAGTTAAAAAAATTTCTCAAAAAAGCAGGTTACAGACCAGTCTTTAAACCACCAAAAAATTTACAACATATACTTACCACAAAAAATAAACCTCCTCCTCCTATAAATTCTTACCCAGGTGTGTACAAACTTGAATGCTCCTGCAAAAAATGTTATATCGGCGAAACAAAATTAAAAATCTCATCTTGCATTTACCAACATCAGAAAAATACATACGAAAGAAAATGGAATTATTCAGCTATAGCGGAGCATTCAAAAAATTGTCATGGCAGTTTTACATGGAACAATAAAAATACTTTAAAAGTAGAGGTTAACAATTTTAACAGAAAAGTGAGGGAAGCCCTTGAAATACAACGCCATGAATGTCCACCTTCAGACGGCGGTCTGAATCAAGATGACGGAGGTTACATCACAACTTCCTTTTGGAAACCTATGTATCAGTATTTGAATGAAAAGAAACTACTGCATTGCTTTGTTTTTGTGTTTTTTTGTTTTTAATGGTTTATATATATATATATATATATATTTATATATATATATATATATATTTATATATATATTTATATATATATTTATATTTATATATATATATTCTTTTGGACAAGGTGCAAAAACGCATTGTAAATATGGTTGGACCTGCTCTTGCAGCCAACCTCCAACTATTATCATATCGTTGTAATGTTGCTTCTCTTTCTTATTTCTACAAATACTATAATGGGCACTGCTTTAAAGAGCTAGCCTCTCTTATTCCATCTACTAAAATTCATTCTCGTGTTACTCGTCATTTAACTAAGTCTCATCCTTTTACTGTGACTCTTCCAAAAACTCTTATTTGTCTAGTTTTTTTCCTCAAACATCAGTTCTTTGGAATTCGCTTCCTTTATCTTGCTTTCCTAATTCATATAATTTGCAATCTTTTAAGTCATCTGTCAATTGTTATCTTGCTCTACAAACTTCATCTTTTCTCTTCCAGTAACTTCCAACTCTTATAGTGGTTGCTTGCAACCTTGTTGGAAGCGAAGATGTAAAAAAATATATATATATATTAGGTAACCAAAAAAGTTCGTGCGGTTTTTGGTAATTGAATTGTTTTTAGCATTTTTTACAACACCCACATCGCACAAGGCAAGTAGCTTTGTTGCGTAATAGAACGCGTGTGTCACGCGCAGTTGCTGCATATATAGTGTAGGCTTGTAACGAGCTTATAGGAAAGGTTTTGTGTAAAGAAAGGATGGCAACCCAACCAACGATTATTCGATCTTGCTTACTTTACGAGTTCAAACTTGGAAGGAATGCAACACAAGCGGCCAAAAACATCTGCACAGCATTTGGAGAAGGTACAGTAAGTGAACGCACAGCACAGAAGTGGTTTCAGCGATTCTCTTTGGGAGATGAGTCCATCGAAGACCTGCCGCGTTCTGGACGCCCATTGTTGGTTGATGAGGATGAACAAGCGTTGCTACCATTGGTTGTCCCCCGATGACCCCACCCCAAAGACACCCAAGCCCAATCTCCACGAGCGGAACGTTTTGCTCTTCATTTGGTGGACTACAGCTGGTGTGGTGCATTACGAGCTGCTCCCAACAGGCCAAACCATTACTGGACTGGTCTACTCAGCACAGTTGCAACGAGTTCACGACCTGTTGCTTGTAAAGCAGCCTGCACTGGTGCACAGGAGAGGAGTTCTGCTTCTCCACAACAACGCAAGACCGCACACCGCTCGCGTGACTCAGGACAAGCTCCAAAGCTTTGGTTGGGAGAGTTTGCCTCATCCACCATACTCGCCAGACCTCTCCCCTACTGATTTCCATTTTTTCCTTTCCCTGGGAAATCATTTAAAAGGACAGCAGTTCCGAGACCAGGACACGGTTGAAATGGAGTTGAAAGCTTTTATAGACTCAAAGGACCGAGAATTTTTTAGAAGTGGAATAAATAAGCTTGTTTTACGTTGGGAAAAGGTTTTAGATGCTAATGGTGACTATTTTGATGAATAAATGTACTTACTTTTGTCGTTTTGTGTGTTTTTATTATATACGGAAAAACCGCACGAACTTTTTTGGTTACCTGATATATAGATATAATACTTGACAACGAGGGTATCTATACTCCCTTGAAATATTGTATGAAAATTAATTTGAAAAAAGAGTTACATCCATAATAGGTTTTTATTTAATTATATATTAAACTCTGAATGAAAGGGCATCATTGGGAGATCCGCCCTAAATATGGCAACAGTCTTCCATACAATGGATTTGAGATTTATAGAGACAAAGAATAGAATCCGGCGTAAGAAAATGAGGACCACAATAACAAGATGCAACCTTAGTAGATGTTAATTTTGAAATTGATTTTATATATATTTTCCAAAAAAGATCAGAAGTAAGAGTTAATCCTAGAATATGAAGGGTAGATGACTCATTGAGTACATTACTGTTCATAAATATAGGAAGATCTAGATTATTGCAATAATGATTAGCTGGTCAAATTGAGTTTTATCTCAGTTAAAGTTTCACAAGCCACTGAGAGCCCCATATTGTACATATTGTAGCAGAAATGAGATCCTTTTTTAAGTTTAAATGCCCTCTCCAAGCAATTGGAGAGTGTTGACTTCTCATCAAAACAAGAATAAATGGTAGTATCATCAGCAAACAATGTCACCTTAGATGTGAGAATTTCTCGGAGATCTTTAATGTAAATTTAAAAAAGTATAGAGCCAAGGATAGAACCTTTAGGAACACCTGACGTTACAGGAAATGAAAAAGAGTGCTGTCCATCGAGGACAACTTTTATACTACGATTGTTAAGGAAGAAGTCACTGAGCTTAAACCTGACACACTGTAAGAAGAGAGCTTATGGAGAAAACCAGCATGCCAAACTTTATCAAAGGCTTTAGAAATGATGAGAGTGATAGTCTTAACCTCTCCAAAACAAGACTCTGATAAGCACTTTATGCATTGAAGTTGTTTGGTTGGATACATCAAAACGTTAATTGCATATAGAATTTTGTTTGCTTTAAAACCAGATTATTAAATGAACTTTTTTTACCATATACTTGGAGTGTTCATTAAACAACTTAGCAACTGTATTTGATATTTGTTTGTTATTTAATTTTATGTTATTAATATTCATGATTTACCATTTATAATATGGTAACTTTTTTTTTAATTTAAAATCTGGATGGAGTTTCATGAACCTTAAAATCTCTTTCCCATAAATCTATCACTGATTTTTTTACACACACACACACACACACACACACACACACACACACACACACACACACACACACACACACACACTCACACTCATATGTGTGCATGGTTATAGTAACTAAATAAAAATAGTTAATAGTAATAAATTTTAAACATTAATTTTAGGTCATCAGAAATGTTGTTATATAAAAAGATGTATGAAACTCACCAACTCACACAAAAAAAACTGATTCATCCTATAAAGCTCAATTTTGAGTATGATTTTTTCAATTTTAATACTGTTGTGTTTTTTTTATTTTATTGTATTCTCATTTGTTTATATTTGTTTTATGAAACATTTAAACATGCTTACAATTATAAGCATTTGATGTAAGATTTAAAAAAATATTTTTTGATAAACATTTAATGTTTATTAAAAATATTTTTTATTATTAAGAGTGTGATAAACATTAAACAGTTATATGCTTAGATAGGTATGCACCTAATTTGTTTTAAAACTGATGAAATTTTCCTCTAATGCTTTTTTTGCAAAACAAATTTGAATATGTCAAAATATTTTAGATAACTTTTTTTTTGTATTAGTCAAATATTTTTTATTGTAAATCTTTTTTGTTATAGTTATTTTCATAAATTATTATTTATAAAAGAACTATTCACTTGAAAGTTACAATTTTTTTCTATATTTTAAAAGGTTTCTTGGAGAAAATTTGTTTCAAAAACTTTCTCACATTGAAACAGATGCTGTGAGCGGCTGTTTGGGAAGGTAAAGTGTTTACAAATTTCATTTTTGCTTTTAAATTTTTACTTTGTAGCTATAAATTTAACTTTACTTGATTCTGCTTAGGCTGTTAGAAAAGGTTGTAGAATCCCCTATAAAGATAAAAAAACTTTTTTTCAATTTTATTTTATTAAATGTTCAAAATAATTTCCATGATTATCTATACAAAGTTGCTTCCTTTTCAAGCTTTTTTTTTTAATGTATTTTTTTTTTACTCTTGTTCAGTATACTCCGTATATATTTGCAGTTGCTTAACTATGTGGGTTTTTTTTACTTTTGATGCCAGTATAATCACCAAGATTTTTTTTTTATTAAGCCAAGTAGCTAAATATTGGATGGAGCGAATTAAATGTGATCTTGGAGAAATTCAAAATTTCTTACACTTTTTTCTGATCTTTGCTTATTTATTTTGTGTATAACAAGTTTCAAACAATTTCTTATTAAGATTAACTAGTAATGATGTCCCCCTTTTTAACATAACCAAAATGAACAACTGTTGTTTTGAAGAAAACAACAGTTTTTGGCTAAAAACTTACATCATACTATAGTTCTTGAACTTTCACCAACTCAGCTAGCAATAGCCAAATTGTAACTTTTCTCAAATTAAACCACGACTTCCTTGTAATAACATCACATAGTCCCCATGAACCATTTCTGAATAGGGCTAAATTTTACTTTCTTAACTCTATTTTTTCGATTTTGATCACTTAACTCATGGGGTATCCAACCAGAGCCGTGCTGTAACTTTAAGGGGCCCTGTGCTGTAACTTTTTATCGCCCTTGAAAAAAATTTTTTCAATTTACTTGAATTTATTTTTATTGGGTTTTATTTCTAAAAAAAAAGTTATACAAAAAAAAATTATTTATCAATTTTCCTTGCTCTTTTACGTTTGCATTTTCTATTGACAGTATTGTAAATCCTGAAAGTCTTTCCTGTGACATTGTGAAACGCAGATAATTTGTAATTAATTTTGAATTAGTTTGAATTAGTTTTGAAAATGATTGTTCACAATAAGCAACGGTAATGAGTATTATTAAAATTAATTGATATACGCGATACATATATTTGGACATAATTCTTTCAAATTCCTTTCTAAAATGAATTCCTAATTCTCTATAATAGCACAATTATCTTCTAAAATATATCTTAAAATAGAAAGTTCTATTTTGAACTCCTCCTCTTTAACATCATTTCCTAAGTATTTGACAAGATTTGAACAATTACCATTGAATTCATTTGTAATCATAGTTTTTAGCTTTTTACTTTCGAAAAGAAAACCATTTAATTTGGTTTAAAAAACTATAAGATTCAAATCGTTCTTGCAATGAATCTTTTACTTTATCAATTAGTTTATTAAAATAAGATTCTTTAAACTTATCTTCACCCGTTTGAGTTAGATGGTTATACTCATCATCAATTTCAGAAATGAGATCATGTATATCAATATCATCGCAACATCCAATTGGATCAATCATTGTCTATTGATTCAATTTCTTCATTTGATACATAAGTATCGTAATATTTCTCATTTGCTTAATTTTTATGGTCTGTATAATAACAATAGTTAGCCAATCTCTTGAGATGACGTACTCTCCGTTTTGACTAAACTAGGTTCTGATGATTTATCAAAACAATCTTTGTTTCTGCTTTATATTTGAGTATCACAAGAAGAACGCTCAGTGAGCTGTGCTATAACATCTATATCTACCGATGCTTCGTATGCTTCTTTTATAACCTGTTCAAAATTGTTAATGAAATCATCAAGAGATAATAGCCTAGCCTTTGTATGTAGTAATGCATTATTAATTACCATATTTTTTTGCTAAAGCAATTGGCTTAAAATGTGCTTTGAAAAAAGTGATACCAAGTTGTTGTGAACACAAAAATGTCATAAGATTTTATTTGTTTTATTAAAAATGAGTTTTACAATCTGGATGACTATTTTGAAGTTTATATAGAAAAAGACTAATTTCATTTATCTGGTACTTCACAGCTTTTATACTTTTAAAATAATATCAATAATCAGATTAATTTTTAAATATTTTACTTGAATAGCCTACCGCTTTGTTGATGCAGCAAAAATTTTATATAAATTTTTTAATGTAGTTAAAAAGTTCTGACTTTTAATCGTGTTTTTAACTCAATCATTTATAACTAAAGTAATTTTATGTCTACCACACGGCGTATACCATGCTTTGTTGTTGACTTCTAAAATTTGTGTTTTCACTCTCTTATATTCTTCTTTCATATTGCTTGCGTTATCATACGACTGATCTCGGTAATCAGCAATCTTAATGTTTAATCTTGAAAATCCACTTGAAGTTAAGCTTATCTTTATCGATGGAAACAAACGACAACAGAAGCAGAAACTTTTTCCTGTCGAGTTAGAATATAAAAGCCAATTTCTTAATTTTTTTTCACCATTTCTTATTTGTCGGTAAAAAAAGTGTCACTGAAACATCTTCCTTGAGAATTTCTTTTATAATGGATATCTTTAATACTTTTTGGTGACTGCTCTACCAAAAACATCCGTTGTTTGTTGTTTGCTGGATCTATCATATCGTAATTGCATTTTGATTAACTGCCGCTCTCCGTTTGTAAATTATTACTAATTTCTGAAGTCTTGTTAGATATAATATCCTAAATATTGACGCTATTTGATCCTGATTCACCATCTAGATTCTTGTTCTGGTTATAGAAATTTTGAAGTTCTGGCTCATTCATATTTCTTTAACATTATTGTTTTCAAATTGAAATTTACAATTTAAATTGCATATTTCAATTAAAGTAGTGTTCAAAACTGACCAACTTTCGCCTCGTTTAAAAAAATTTATCTAACAATCCAGCAAGGCTATTTAATTCTGCTACTTTCCGGATCTGTTTCGGTCTTTGGTGTGCCGCTTTCATAATATCTTTTTGACATTTGAGGTAATTAAATGTTGCATGTAAGTTTAAATTAAACGACAAGTGAATTTAAAAATGTTAACAAAACTGTTTAAAAAATAAAAAACAAAAATTTGAAACAATAAAACAACAGAACTATTTAATATATTTGAAATATATTTAAAAAATATTATTTTTCATATTAAAGCATTATTAAATTAATCAAATTTTTTTTGCTTCCATTTGATTGATTTTTAGATTAAAACTTTTCCAAAGGGAAATTTTGAGCGGGATTCCATTTTCATTTGAAAAGAGTTTCATTCGATTGCGCATACAAAATTAGGAAATATTCCTCGAACTCTTAAAAAAATAAGTTTCTAATCGAAAAGTAATTTAATACTAAAGATTCTTAAGATTTGGATTCTATTGCTAGTTTCTTATAAATAAGTTTCATATTAGAAAATAGTATTTTTTCAAATTTGGGGCCCCTTAAATATCAGGGGCCCAGTGCGGTTGCTCTTATTGCACTTGCGAAAGTACGGCTCTGTATCCAACGTGATGCTTCCTTTGTTTATTAATTAACATTGTGAATGTAAATTCATTGATTTTAAAACAATTAATCGATGTTAGGGCTTCATGTGTTGCATAAGGTTTTTTTTCAGTAATGGCGCATGCACATTCAATTTTTTTAGCTTTATACCTAGTTTGAGGGTACCCTGAGCAGGGGTTATTATCGAGACTCTCTGTACCATCTTTAAATAAAGCAGCCCAGTTGGCAACTGTAATAATGCAATTTTTTGCTATCATCAGCATCTAGCTGTAACAGTAGCTCTTTCTCTTTATTTTTAGTAAATTTAGCAACATGCTTTTCCAGAGTAGAAAAAAAAATCACTAAACATGTTTATAAAATATACACATTTAAAACATACTCATACTTTTTAAAAACACACAAAAAGCAAGTTTTTACACTTGTAAAAAGTATAATTGTATATGCAAAAAAAAATTATGTTTTTTATTTTGTGAATTCTTTTTTTTTTGGTTACTTTTTACTTTAGTTGAATTTACCTCAAGTAATATTAACAAGGAATCAAGTTTTTTTGCATATTATTTATCAAAATTAAATTTTGCACAAAATAATGTTTATAGATTTTTAATCCAAACCTTGCTTATCTAAGTTATTTTGGTTTATTTTTTGTTAATTTTATAATGTTAAATTACAAATTAAAATTTGAATCAACAATATATTAAAATTTTTTTTTACATACTTTTGTTTAATTTAAATTTCAATAATTAGTATTTATCTGTAATTAACTATTTCTATAGTATATCAAGTAAATAAACATCAAAAAATTTATAAAGATTAAATATTAAAAATATAATGTGTCCTTGCTGTGTGATAAAACTCAAAAAATAAGTGAAGCTTATTAAATGTAAATCCTGGTAGGGAATGTTGTTCTGTTAACGAATCAAGATTAATTATTTTATCAACATTTTGAAAATCACTGAACTCATCTCATCCCAAATAGTATTTAGATTGAACCCAATCTTTTTTATTGACAAAAAATATTCATCATTCTTACAAGTTACATTTGTCAGAGAAATTAAATTTAGATTTTTTTGGACCAGTAAAGTAGCCAGTTTTACATTTTATGACAACACATTTATTAAGCATTTTATTACTAAAAAAATTTTTTTAAATTACAATAATATTGAGATCTCTTACAATAATTATTGGAATTATCTCCACTTGAATAATATAAAAAAGTTCTTTTATAATATATAGTAAATTATATAATATTTAATAAATTATATATATTATATATAATATTATTAATTTCATAATAGAAAATAAGCTGTAAAAAAACTAGCCTCGTCATTTTTTATGAAAAATTCAACAAATCAGGCTGTATAATTATAGAAGGCAATGTTTACTATAGTACAGTTGTAATAATAAATAAATATAGAAAAACATTTTCAAAACTCATTTTTAGATGAATTTAGTTACAATTTCAGAAATAATATATTGAAGGTAATTAAATTTCAAAAATATTGAAGGTAATTAAATTCAAAAATATTGAAGGTAATTAAATTCAAAAATATTGAAGGTAATTAAATTTCAAAAATATTGAAGGTAATTAAATTTTTAGATCGGTGTATTAAAACTTTTTTATATTGAGCTTTTTTTCATTTTGAGAAGCCTTTTATATTATTTATTTTGATTAGACTTTTTTAGCAACTTTCTTCATTTTAAGCAATCAAGTTATGATAGTGTATTCAAATGGCTGATATGCATAAAATTACCTAAAAAGTTGCTATAATAATAAAAAAATTTAATATTTATTATGACACATTGTTATAATTATCATTTTGCTTGCAAAGAAATCCTGAATCTAATATTTAAAAGATTTCATCAGAGTTTTTTTACAGTGATTAAAGTCAATCATGTTTTAGAGTGCAAACAAAAATAAAAAAGTATTTTTTCATATTTTTCATATAATTTCAATCATGAAAAATATGAAATGGTAAAGAATGTCTAAAGAAAAATGGTTCATTATGTTATAATCATTTTGCTTTTTTTTTTTAATAGTAATGTGTTATGTTTTATAGGACCTTTGCCAATCTTTTAAATAATGGGTTTTCTTTGCGTTATGTCAAAAGTAAGTTGAGTGTAATGATAATTATGTATGATTGTAATTTTATATTTTGAAAACAGACGTGTTTAATAAAAAATACTTATTTAATTTGAAATAGAACCTAATTCAAAGGAAGATTATTTTGAATGTACTCATATGAATGATGTGATTCCTGGCTATGGAATTGATGATCTACTTCAAATACTTGGTTTTTATTTTATTTTGCATTAATTCAAACACTTGGTTATTCTTTTATTTTATATTATTTTGCTTTCTTTGCTTTTAGTCTGATATTAAATTAACTGTGTGTTTTTTATTACAGAAAATGTTGACATATTTTCTGACAAGCCAACTTCAGTTATACGAACAGAAAGAGCTTGTTCGTGGTTTAAGGTAAATTTTAATATATTGGTCTTATTAAATGAAATTTTTTTAACTTAAATGACTTTTTTTTTTTCACTTTCTCAAAGCCTAGACGGCCACTACAGTCCAGGAGGGTTTATTGTGGTTACAACCCTATTTCAACTCTTTAACTCCAACACACAAACCTTGATCCAGGCCGCTGCACAGAGAAATAAATTAAGCTCAGTACTACCATGGATGTAGTGGGGATCGAACTTGGAACTTTTTGCTTATGAAGCGAGCACTCTACCACTACACCACTACCACATTTGTTTATTATTTAGCTTGAATGTGTGTGCGCAATTAGTGTGCCATTGTTACTTTTTTAGGCAGTTTTAGCAATGTGAGTATAACAGACATATTTCTTTATAATATTTCTGCTACTCTTGGTAGATTTCTACAGTAAAAGCAAAAACTCGACATGATTACACTTTTGTCTAGAAATTATGGTCCAAAATCATTTAGTTTGAAATTTTACCCAAATTTTGAGCATTAATATCTCTGTTACTTAAACATAGTCTCTTTAGGTGTTTTTGAAAGCTACTAAAGAAAAAAATTCTGTGCATGTAAGGACCTGGGAAGGAGTGAGCTGTCACAAATTAGTTTTTCTGATACTTTGTTACATTACCCATGTGTAATTATTATGTTACATTATTATGTGGCCTTAGGTCTGCTATGAAATTTATAAGTTATTCCATTTCCTTATGCATACATTTTTCAATAACTGAAAAAAAATCCACGGGCTCAAGTGGTAAAAAGCCTACAGAAGTTCTAGAAGTTTTTGCCAAATTCTTAACTAAAAAATACCCCAGCAACAGTGTAGATATGCTCAGCAGCAGCTACTTAACAGCCTCAATAATTAGTAATGTAAATAAAAATTTTGCTATGATACTTTTTTGAGATAGAACTGTACAAAAGTACTTGATGAAAACTAGTTTTTTAAGAAGAAACTGTTAAACTTCAAGATAAACAAGTTTATCCAATAACAAACTTCAAGATAAACTTCCAATAACAAATGGATTAGAAGTTTATCCAATAAATATAATAATCTAGAAATAAATTAGAAGTTTTAGAGAATTATAAGAATTATCTCGTGATTGGGGAAAAACTGAAATGAATGGTAACTGTTTGTGTTGGGAATCAGATTTGGTCCTGATAAGTTAGAAGCTTTGGTGTCATTTGTAACTACAGCGACACTAGCATTTTGAATTCCTTTGCTATTATGAGAAGCCTCATATTGAACTTCTGCGGTAAACAAATTGTTTTTAGCATCAACAAAACTCTTTATGGCAAATTTTACTTTACCTGACTCTCTTTAACATTGATCTTTTCCATATCAGTAATCATACCTTTTAAGAAAGAACTTTTTTGCTTTGCTAACTTTGAAAATGTATTTTAAGTAGAAGTTGCCATCATAAGATGATGCATTATCTGACCTAGCATAAAGATTTTTTAAGGAAAAACATTTTTAACTTTGACCAAAATAACATTAGCAAGTCAGAGTACATCAGCAAAGATTTTTTTTTCAAGACAAAAATCTTTAGCTAAAATTTAGTTTTCTCACAAGTTGTTCTAAAGCCCTTTTTGTCAATTTTTCTGTGCATTATGGATTTGATGCTTTACATAAGCTTCCACATCTTCTGTAACCACATTTAAATCTTTATATTTACTTTCTTACTTTTATGTTTTATTTATTAAACCATTAACTTTTATGTAAGGGGTCGTCCATAAAGTACGTACGCCTTTCTTTGGTCCCTGCCCCCACCCCACCCCCCAGATTTTGGTATACACTTTTTTGAGTACCCTCCACCTTCCTTAAAGTACCTACACTTTTAGCTTACCTACCCAACATTTTGTTATATTTTTTTTTAATTAGTATCTCCTTACTTTTACAATTGACCACCAGCCCCAAACTCATATACGCCATTTGCAGACCTCTTTCCCCATCCGAGCGTATGTACTTTACGGACCATCCCTAATTTATGAACCTGGTTAAGTGCAGTCAATGGGTTCATTGTGAGCAGCTATAGTAGGTTGATTTAAATCTGGATCTATATTTGAGAAAGCAAAAGGAGTAGAGTGACTATGAAAGTATAATCTTCACTACATTTGGAAACACAATTACTCTGCAGATACCTTTTACCCTTTTTAAGGGACTTAGTAATATTTTTATACTTCCACTGATTCTGATTATACTGATTATACTTCCACTGATTATACGTGCCAACTGATTTGACATCAAGACCAGCTAAAGCCTTTTTTTTTTGAGAAAATTTTATTCTATGAAGAACTTTCCATAATGAAGTATTTGACATAGGGAGATAAATAGTTTCTTTATAAAATGTGGTTGTATGGCTAAACTTTATCATTAAAATGGCGTAAATACAGTTTATAATTTACCTTATAAACTTTATTTCATTATAAACATCATGCAACAAAAATTGCAGAAATGAGTTCCTAAAAATGTTTTTTTTTTTTCTGTCATATGTTTACTGTATCCTAAGTATGGATAGTCTTTTTTTTTTTATTTCAACTTGCATGCTTTTTCTATTTGATGTTTTTTGTAATCAAATACTTTCATTAATGTCTCTTTAGTGTACTTGTTATGAGTAATAACTGAAAGCAACAGAAAAAAAGAATTTGCTTAGAGAATAGCTTTTTTGGAACATTTTAACTGGTAAAACTAGGTCTTCTGGAACCTGTGTGTGCATGTGTGCACGGTTAGCACGGATACTGATAATACTAACCTAGCTGATCCAAGAACGTCACTTATATAGGGTGATATCGTACACATCAAGGTACCCTGTGATGCAAATTTTGAAATCCGTTAATTTTGAATTTATAGTGCAACAATAAAAACACCTGTAAAATGAGAACCACTTTATATAATTTGATAAAAATCAGTGCAAATGTAGCATATGGCTGCACCAAACTCTGGATGAAATTTCGGCCGGAGTGGCTAATTGGTTAAGGATTTATGGCAGCTTAAATTTACATTTTGTTAGTTTTTAGCTACTTAAACCTCTAAATGTTACTGTGATTTTCGATCACTATCTTCAAAATAAAGGTGACATGAGTGTTCTACTATGTAATATTAACAATTTTTATTATAATTGTTCTATTGCTACAACAACCATTTCCATTCTATAGACAAAAATATTGATTTGCTATTTAAAACGCTGTTTGGATTGGCTTATGCATTACAAAAATATTTCAAGATTTCCTAAAGTATAAACTACTGCCAAAATGCAAAAAAAGTGCTTAAAAAGGTGCAAAACCTGGGAAAAGGAATATCAGTTGGTAAAACAAAAAACAATAAAAATTCTTTTCTGTGAAAAGAATTTTTATTGCCCCTTGAAACCTTAAATACATTGACTTTTATATAAACCTATTTTTTACATTATATTACCATCAAATAACATCTGATTAAATTGTAAGACATGATCTTTGATTTTCTCCACAAGAAATTTTTTCAAAAAATATACTCTTTTATTCAAACACTTTTCAATATTTTTATATGCAATATTAAAATTCATTATTACTAATAGCAGTTAAGGATAAAAATGGTTAAAATGTTCATTATAAACCGTAAGCTATAATTCTCTGCTGCCTAATCTAATAAATCGAATTATGGTAGCAGTTTTTAAAAGATGCTTACTGTTAAGATCAGTTATGCAATCTTATTATCAGTTATGCAGCATAACAATCTTTCTTTGTACTCTGGATGATTATTGTTTTGTTTATACCTTGACCAATGTTTATAAAGTCTTGATGAGCAGTTTTGACAGTTTGTTCACTATTGGGCCCCAAGGGGGATACTTTGCGACTGATGAAATCTTTGATGTGGTAAAAGATGGTGTGAATTTTGGGTGTTATGCTTGCACCAGTAATCATTAAGTTACACCTTTTGAAATTTTCAGTTATGTAAGCAAAATCCAGCTGAATGATAAATCCAAAGTTTTTACAACTAAATTTTTGAATGCTTTAATTATGTGAAGAATGTTAGGAACCAAGTTTGTATTGGTATCCAGATTTTTAGGAAGCTTCCTGCATTTATTTCCCTCAACTGGCACAGGCTTTTCCCTCATGACACAGGCTTAGTTGAATGTGGAGGGCAGCTAGCCACTTAACAACATCCAAGCACTTTTAAGATAAAAGATGATTGACATATCCGATAAGAACATGCAATTCCATCGGTGGGATTATTTCCAAAATCAGAATATTGTCAAGCCCACTGATGATTGGCTTTCAAATAACATTGCCAAACAACTTTGCATGAGCAACAACCCCGCCAGATTGCTGCAAAGACTCGAGGCTATATTTAATTGAGCCTAGAGTTCGCAAGTTTCCAGATTTGGCAAGACACTTGGATTTGACGTCACACCGTGTACAAGGGTGCATACTTAAATGTGTTTGAAGACCACAAATTTTATTTGCAACTTTCATATTGCAAGTTAAAATTAGTCTAACTCCATTTGTATTAATTAGTGACCAGATTTGTTCTATGTTAGTTTTGTTCTGAGTTTCTGGCAAATCTTCTGATACCACAACAAGAATTTGTTTCTTAACTCCATTGTCTATGTCAGTACTTTGAGTAATAGATTGTTTTTGAGGCGGTGAGCTGGTATCAACCATTAATGCAGTTTCAACAATGCTTAGACAAAACATGAAAAAACTTTTACCACCATCAATTCCGAGCTTAACAAATTATTCACCAGAAGTTTTGCGAGATAACATCTTTTCCGTCGGTAATTTTTAATTTACTGAAGGTGAAGAAATTACTCAAGAGGTTGACCTGCTCTTAAGAAGCTCTTATAAAAATATGGCTCTACTGTTTTGCTGCTTGATGTTTGATTTACAGTTCTGACCAGTTTCTTTAATCCGTTGTTTGATAGTCCCGTATTTAATTGCACATTTACAATAGCTTGATAATGACTAGTACCCAGCCACTATCAACTGGTCCAAAATTGACCACTCTAGCTATTGTAAATGTGCAATTACAAATTCAACTTTGACCTGAAACCAAAACATACCTATTTTATCTTTATATTAAACTTTGTTCAGAAAGTTTGTTTAAAACTTTCAAATTGTTCGTTTTTAAAGTGATTAGAAACTTGTTAAAAAAATACTTCCCGAAACCTATCTTTTCTCTTCTTTTTTTTCAAAGATTTTTCGAATATATGTTCAAATGTTATGTAAGTATAAATATTTACCTGGGGTAATTGTAGGTGGAGGTCCGCCAGATGTTTTAGCAAGTCGATTAGTTCCTTCAGGGGATAATTCTTCATTGAAAATAACTCGAGATGCAATTTGTTTCGCTGCTCTGCCATCTTTTGTTGCTAAAGATTGAAGGTTTTTTCTGAACTTTGTTTGAGAGCATTGGTGGGGCTAACTTTTTCCTAAAGGGCAGGGGCATTTGCTGCAACGTTATTTGGTTCTTTCTAAATAGTGGTTTTCTTTTTAAAGGGATATTTTTCTTGCAGCTTTGAACGTCCAATTTGGCAGATTAGGCAATAACACTTCGTGCTTCTTGTTTCAGGTCTCATTTGTGTTGAACTGAAATTAAACAAAGGAGAGAGTACAACTTCTTTCCCCTCTTGTGTCCTGCGCAAAATTGTTCTACACGATTCGCAGAGTCCTTGTGGTACCCAAGATTCACTAATACTGATTTTTGTCTCGTACAGCTGGCTTGTTCGATCTGTTTGCAAAGCAGTAAGCTGTCAAACATTTTTTCAGACAAAGCAAGTACACAAATTTTCGATTTTCATCGTGAACCTTTTCTTGATTTGGCATTGGGGCAATGCTAAATCCAACTTTACTAAATCAAACTATCTCTTTTACAAAATTTAACCTGAATTTATATTGGATAACAATCCATTAACATACCTACAAATATTATTAATTACAAACGATTTAAATCAGGGAAACAATTACTTAAATTACAAGGAAATAGTTCTTACATAATACTTTCCTTTAAAGGCAATAATCATTTAAATTAATGACACTTGTCATACTTATTGACAATTTAGATTTTAAAATGGTAGTTGTAGCAATAAAACAATTATAGCAAAAATTATTGGTATTACTTAGTAGAACACTAATGTAACCATTATTTTGAAAATAGTGACCGAATATCACTGTTATCAATAACGTTTTGAGGTATAAGTAGCAAAAAACTGCCATAAATCCTTAACCAATCCGGCTGAAATTTTATCCAGAGTTTTATATGCTACATTTGCACCGTTTTTTTTTAATTTTTATAAAGTGTTTTTTATTTTACAGGTGTTTTTATTGTCGTACTATAAAGTCAAATTTCACTTAATTTAAACATTTAAATTAAATTATTTTTCCGCTGACAAAATTTAAAGATTTCAAAATTTGCATCGCAGGGTACCTTGATGTGTACGCTATCACCCCATATAAGTCGCGTTCTTGGGTCAACTAGGTTGGCATTATCAGGATCCGTGCTAACCGCGCGTGTGTGTATGTATGTGTGTATATTATAAAGAAGTCTGTTTTATTCGTTTGCTAAAATTTTAAGTATTTTCACAAAATAGGCCAAATTTTGGATCCAATATCTCGAGAACAAATAAGAATTTTCAAAAAAAATTTATCAGTGACCTACTTTTATTGTTTTTTTACGAAATATTCAAAAATGAAGACATTTTGAAGGCACTTCCAGAATTTGCTTATTTTTACTAGATTTGTCAGATAATGGCTCTTTTAATGTTTTTTAAGTCTGTGTTAATTCTGCATAAGTTAACTTACATCACTTGTTTATTTTGTATTATTTTGTATATTTGACTACGTTCTATTTAAATCTAGAATGAAGCAGCTCGACTTTCGCAAATTTCAACGTGTTCTCGTGAAGAATTCGAGATGCATTTTAATCAGTGGATTTTAATTGAAGATATTTTATGGCAAGACAGACTATGTTTTCACGGAAGACCAATAGTAATGTATATAAATAAGATTACAGAAAGTGATCATTCTTAGAAATGTTCATAATATTTAGTGGATAAAATTTAAAGTTAAGTGTTTTTTTCGTTTTGTTTTTTGAGTGAGGCTAGTTTAAAAGTGAATTTATGAAATTAAACGGCGAAAACTTTGTTCAAAAATCACCATTTTTTGTAATATAAATGTTGATTTATGAATAAAAACCAATGATCACCTATGTGTCATTTTCAGTAACGCCTCTGGTTACAGAAAATTAGTCCTTTTTTTTTTGTCTTTTTCTTTTGTTGTAGTTTTACCACAAAGGCTTTCCGTATCTCTAAGGCTTTGTTTAAAAAATTCATTCATTTTGCATCCATGTTGAAAAACCTTATTCGTTTTGTAAATTACCATCTTAAAAAGTCATTTTTCTTAAAAAGTCATTTAGCTGGTAAATGTAAATGACTTTTCTAAAAGAAAAGTCATTTACTTTACACAAGTAAAGCAAAAAAGCAAGTAAAGTCATTTTTCTTAGCTGGTTATTTACACAAGTAAAGAAAAACGGACAGTATCAAGTCAGAATGTAGTGAATAAAGTCTTAATGATTCGAGTCAAACTTTCTACTATATATCTTAGAAAACGTAAACTTTTTTTTCTTTTTGCAAAAAAAAAAGGAGAGAACCAGAAAGTATGTAATTATAAGTAAATATTGTTAATATTATTGATGTACGTATGAATGATTTTTAATATTGATAGTGAAAATGTATTTGAAACTATCAAAAAGGAAAGTTAACCCAATTTTGGTAACAAATGAAAACTCAGAATGTATCAGGGGATATAGATAAAATATATGTAAAATAAAGGTACAATGTGTTTGCTTAGAAACTGACAACCACAGCGCAGTTGCTGATGAAACTATTTATGAAGCCGTAAAAGAACCCAGAAAAAGAGAATTGTCTAATGAATACTTGAGCTTTGCTAATGGGTCATGGCAAAAATGTTTACATAATGAGGCAGCATTGTCCATAAAAAATGAGAAGGTTATAGATGTTAAAACATTATCTAGAAATGTAAAATATGTAACAAATATCAAGATACCCTTAACTCAAAGCAGAAATAAGGCCCTTATTTAAATAAAAACTATGAAGAAGCAGCTGGTGGAATAGAAATTGCTGGTGCGATAAAAATTTAGAAAACACGCCAAATTCAAAAATGTGTTAATGTTTTTAAGAAACTAATCATTTTTTTTATGCCTTTCAATATATCCCATATTTCAAGGTAACACTGGGTTTTCTGTGTTGTATCTAGGGACTTAATAAAAAGTGAAAAAAGTTTAAATTTTTACAAAAGTACAAAAATTAAAACAATCTAAAAAAAATTTTATTATAAAAATGAGGGTTATGCGGAAATATGAATTATTTTATACAGAAGTATAATTTATTTTATACAGAAATATAAATTATTTTATGTGGAAATTTAAAGAAAATCAAATAAGAAAATATAAGTAAGACTTGAAAGTTTTTAAAAAAAAGTTAAAACATAGGCTTGGTGGCAGCCATTTCAAACTAATGGAATCAGTTTATTTAATAAATTACAGGGTTTTTTTAAATTTCTTATTTTAATTTCATATTTTCTTATATTTTGTTATTTTAATTTATATTTCTACATAACCCCATAATAAATTAAAAGCACCATCTGTTAACTCGTATCCAAATATCCCAGTAATTTAAATGGCTGCCATCATGTCCGCTGTTAGCTGGAACCGTTATATATGCTTTCATGTTGATTGGAGCATATTCATAGTTAGATGAGGTGTGGAGGTTGAACCTCGTTTCATCCAAGAAAACTAACTTTGATGTCGATATTTGTTTAATCTCTCCTGCATAACTCTTAAATAAAAAGTTCTTATAATTACTTCTTTCTTGTGGAACCAGTAATAAACGCTTTCTTGTCATTTTTATTAGTTTAAGTTGCCTAGAAACAAACGTCTGAGACACATGAAACATCGATTAAGCCAAATTATCACAGATTCCATCTTGTGTTAATGAGTTATCTCTTGTTGATCATATAGCTGATTGCGTTTATTGTCTAAACACTTTCTTCCTTTTCTATTAATAAGTTCAGAACCTCCCAGGAAAAAAAAGTTCTATAGAATTTCTATAAACTTTTGGAACATATGGTCTATAGAAATTCTATAGAATTCTATTTCTTTTTCCTGGGCTGGTATATTGGCGAGGGTTTTTGTTTGCGTTTTTCAAAACACAGCTATACAAAAATTCCAAAGTTTGGCTTATTTCTTTTTTCCTTATCAAGTAAGCCACGTTTCATTTTCAATAGATCACATCTTAAAATAGTTTTTTTTTTTCGCTGGTTTTCCATTATTAAGGTATATAAATTGATTATCCTAATTAGAAAAATTTTATTTTTTTTAATTAAAAAAATATTTTTTTACTGATTCTATCCAATAAAAATAAATAAAAAATGAATATAGATATATTATGAGATGCATCACAATAAAATTTATACTTCTGCATAAAATAATTTATATTTCGCATAATTCAATTTTTATTTCCGCATAAGGCTGTAACGAGCAGCTGTGGCGCAGTGGTTAGAGTTCTGGCTCAGAACCCAGAGGTCCGAGGTTCAACGCCAGCTCTAGCCCAATAAGCGACATAGGTAAGGAAGTAGGCTTAAATGTTCTAGTTAAATGCTCTTCTGCGGTGCTCTGTGATAAGATCGTAAGGACTTCAGCAACCTGAATAACTACAAAAAAAGTATAGGGTAAACTACAAAAAAGTATATGGTAAACTGGGGTAATTCCACCCCTACTTCTAAAAAATGCCTAAAAACGTCTATATAAAATTAAAAACAAAAAACAAGAATTCCTTTTATTTTCACATTTAAGCAAACAATAATCAAATTCCTATGACTGCAAATAAGTAGTTCTTTTAATCAATCTTACACAAATTTTGTTTCATATTTATACACTAGCATTGTATTGAAATGTGGTAAATAAACTTATAGTGAAACATCTAAACTCTCCTCCAAAAATCAGCAGATTATTTTTATTTATTGTATTTTTTATTCTAATTGGAGTTATATAAAGATATATTTCTCGGATTATTTTTACTTACACGTTATTATATTGTTGTAATTGGTATTTATTTTATTCATGTCTCGGAGTTGTAAGCAACTAAATTTTTATTTACCTCGTATATTTCGAACTTTATATTTATGATTTAAATTTGTATATCTTTACTGCCAATCAGTGATTGGTTACTTGTAATTACTTTGTAGTTATAAAATAAACATGTATAAAAAAAAATAAAAAAAAAACTGTTGGTATAAAATTAAAGTTTTAACAAAACCAAAAAAAAAACATTTTTTGAAAATTTTACATATGTACAAAATAAAGGCAACTCCACCCTTTTTCAAAAAAAAATTTAAATGCATTTTTTTTTAAGATTAGTAAAAACTTTTACAAAAAATGATGTAAACATGATAAATAATGATAAATGATAATTAAAAATAAATTTTGAACCAAAATGTCCTGAAAATAATAATATTCATAAATATACATAAAGGATTCCTAAGAAAGCATTTTTACATTTTATGTAAGCGGGGAATGCATTGCCTACAATAAAAGTCAGAATTATTGGTATCTTAGTTGAAATTATGAATAATTATATATCTAATACTAAATACAGATGTTATTACATAAACATCTGTTGCTTAAGGTTATTTACTAGCAAATGTTCAAATTTTGTAATTAAAAATTTCACCATCTAGAGGGGGCGGAATTTCCCAGAGGTACCATTTCATTTATGAAATTTTTATACAAATTTAATGTTTAGTTGAGCTTAAATTCACTAAAAAACAAAAAAAAAACAACAAAAAAATTCACATTTTTATTTCGTTTTACACATCCAAAAAATAAATGATGAAATAAAATCAATGAAAATATTTTTTATATATTTTAAAGTACATGGTATATATTTACTAATATATAAAATAAATACAATATATATATATATATATATATATATATATATATATATATATATATATATATATATATATATATATATATATATATATATATATATATATATATATATATATATATATATATATATATATATATATATATATATATATATATATATATATATATATAATAAATACAATGTTCTGCATGATATAATATATTATATTATATTACATAGAACAATGTATTTATTTATATATAATTTTTTTTGTATTTATTTTACATATAAGATTGAACAATTTATTTATTACATTTGTAGATAGAACCAGATAATATTGAGGGGACGAATATTTTGTTTTTTATTTTGTAAATTTTCTTTAGTGGTTTTTATAATGTTCTCCTGGCTTGTTTTTTTATAACCATTTTTTACAAAAGTATCAATTAGAAATAATATTAGAAATAAAAATATTTCAATATTATTTTCAGAGCATAAAGAAAGATAAACATAACGTTTTTTGCATCTTCAATAGAGTTAAAACGGAAATAGGAGTCATCGACATATCTTTTAAATGACTTTGCATGAATATTATTGGAAATTGCTTGTGCGATAGTATTATTTTCATGAAACTTTAAAAAACACTTCTTTTATATTTTTATCGCCGATAACTAAGGTGCAATTTACAACTTTCACATTACGTCTATATAAATTTTGAAACTAGAACAAGTAAGTCTTGTCACTAGTGGAACATATTTTTAGCCATAAATGCCTGAGAGGAAAGAAGTGATTGATTGTATTAGAAAAAGTGAAACGGTAATAGTTATACTATTTTGAACAGATGTTCAGTGTTACTGCAGGTAGTTAAGTAAAGAAAGTGGGAAGAGTATATCCGTCTTACGAGTAAATTTGTTTTTTTTGCTTGCTTTATATTAATTTTGTTTTAGAACCCAAATTCATGACACATCTTGTGATTATTATAGTTCGCAGCAGGGCAAAAATCAAGGCAGTATGATGTGGTTTCTCGTTTTATATTTAGTCTATATGGTTTGATAGAGTTATTCGTGATATGAATAATTTAGATTTAGTTTATAGGGTTTATTGCGATTCTTCGTTTTATATTTATATTAAAATTAACTTTTGTTTATTTTAGTACAAATATTTGTCTTAATTTTAATTTAGTTTAATTTATACGGTTTTAGTAAAATAATTCGTTTTATATTTAGTTTCTACTTATTTCAATTTATATGGTTTATTTAAGTCCCTTATTTAGCCCAGATTATGCCCTCCTCAGTGGGCACAGGACCTAAAAAAAAGGTCTTTTGAAAGTTCAAGAGACGCTCAAAACATTCAAAAAACGTATAAAAAACGTCTTTTTTACGTACCTTGCCCACTGGATCGGTTTATAACTTAAATTAATAAAGGCGTTTTAGTAAAATTATTCTTTTAGTATTTAGTTTATATTGAGTTTAAATACGGTTTACTGCAAATATTCGTTATATATTAAATTTATATTTTATTTGAGGATTACGGTTTGGTGACGTTATTCATTTTATTTTTAGTTTATATTTATTTTAATTTATACGTTTTACTGAGGTTATTCGTTCTAATTTTTGTTTATATTTAAATTAATTGAATACGGTGTGGTGCTGTTGTTCGTTTTATATATAGTTTATATATAATTAAGTTTAATTTACATGGTTTATTGGAAATATTCTTTTTGCATTTAATTTACTTTATACAGTTTAGTAGAAACATTCGTTTTTTATGTTTAATTTTTATTTAGTTTTTCTTAATTTATACAGTGCAGTCCAATTATTTAATTTATAATTAGTTTGATTTTACCGGTACTAACACGTAGTGAATTTGATACATGGAAAGGTATTACACTTTCATCCACTTACAAAAAAGAACAAAAATAATTTCAATGTGCTAAAGTAGGGGAGATGGGGGCGCATTGATCGCCGGGGCAGTATGATCTTTTGGCTTTTACTCGTTCATTTTTGCCTTACTAGAAGTGAGGTTGCAATTTAATTAACCATTATGCTTCCCTAATTGATTATTCGTAATATTTTTTCGTAAGGTTATCAGCGTCAAAAAAAATAAAGAAAATATTGTTTTTCGTCATAAAAAGTGATTTTTTTAAATCGTACTATAATTCAAATATATTTTTATTTAGATGTCTGTATGGGTTAACAACAATTTTATTTTAAATTTGTAAGTGTTAGGTGTATAATATAATATATAATTTTTATTTGGCTGCAATTTATACAGTAGATATTGCTATCAATATGTTACCTATACCTATTGGGGTACATTGATCTTTGACTATGCGGGGCCCATTGATCGGAGGATCAAATTGCCCCATAGAAGACGAAGTGCCCCATGTTTTTGTTTATAAGCAATACAGTTAAACGAATGGAATTGTATTTATAATTTAAAAAAAAACTATATATAAACAAACAATAGCTTTTAGCATTTCATTTTTTAAATCTACTTATGTTATAAGCTAGTAATAATAATACTATTATTTTATAATATCAAAAGAATAATATTTAACATAATAATTAAAAAATATTTAACATAATATTATTATGTTAAATATTAGCATTTATTAAAAACATATGTTTTTATTGATATATTTTTTTACAGATCTTAAAATGGTTAGAAATAGAATTAAAAAAACAAATAAAGTTGCTATACCAAGTGAAACAATGAAAGTAGCTGTTAATAAAGTTTTAGAAGGAACACAACTGAATGTTGTAACACGTCAGTTTAACATTGATAGAATGACTTTAAAAAGATATTGTCGTAAAAAGAGGCTTAATCCAAATGAAGCTTTCAAGCCTAACTACAACAATAGACAAGTTTTTACAGCAGAAGATGAAAAAAGTTTATCAAGTTATTTACTAATTGCATCAAAAATGAACTATGGCCTTTCAACTAGGTCAACGTGATTATTGGCATATGAATTTGCTTTAAAAAACAATAAGATATGCCCATCATCATGGATCAAAAATAAAATTGCAGGCATTGATTGGTTGCAAGGTTTTATGAAAAGACAACCAGAGTTGTCTCTACGAACACCTGAAGCAACGAGCTTCGCTCGATCAACAGCTTTTAACAAACACACTGTAAGAGAGTTTTTTCAAAATCTTAAAACGGTAAGAAATCGATATAAATATAATCCTAACTGTATATATAATGTTGATGAAACTGGTTTAACAACCGTTCAAAAGCCGGTAAAGGTTTTAGCTGGTAGAGGAAGCAAACAAGTTGGAAGAATCACATCTGCAGAACAAGGAACATTGGTAACTGCATGTTGTGCCTCTAATGCTATTGGAAATTCCATTCCTCCATTATTTATTTTTCCTAGGGTAAAGCTTCATGATTACATGATTAAGGAAGGACCTCCTGGATGTGTGGGATTTGCAAATCCTTCTGGTTGGATGAACTCAGAAATTTTCATAGAATGGATTAAACATTTTGTTAAATATTCAAACTGTTCTCAGGAATCTCCAGTTTTGTTACTTCTCGACAGTCATGAAAGTCATATTTCTGTTAAAGGCTTGGAGCTTGCAATTCAACACGGAATTACAATAATAAGTTTTCCTCCCCATTGCAGCCATAAATTGCAGCCATTAGATAGAACTGTTTTTGGACCATTGAAAAGGTTTTACAATTCTGCATGTGATAATTGGATGGTTTCAAACCCAAGACCAATGACCATTTATGATATTGTTTCAATAGTTCGAGAACCGTATACAAAAGCTTTCTCACCGTCTAATATACAGACAGGATTTAGAGTAGCTGGCATTGAGCCATTCAATTCTGAAATTTTCAAAGATGACGAATATTTACCATCATCAGTTACAGATAGAGCTGCTCCAGATACAGTTACTATCACTCCTGTCAACAACATGGAATCTGAAATGATACCAGCACATGTTAATCACATAGAGTCTGAAATAACTATAGTAAATATTGAAACAAGTATTTTAAACAAAGTGTCAACAAGTGTTGTTTCTATAATCTCACCTGAGGTTTTAAAACCTTACCCAAAAGCATCTGCCAGAAAAAAAAATGTTAAAAGTAGGCAGTTAAAAACAAGGATCTTGACTGATACTCCTGTCAGAAATGAAATTCGTTTGTCAAAAGAAAAGAAAATTTTGAAGCAAACCAAAAATCAACAAAAAGTCTCCACAAAAGATAAGAAAGAAACTAAGAATTACTTGCTTAGGAATAAAAAACAATGTAAACCAAAAGCTGCTTCACAACTTGACTTTCACAAATGATGAAATATTCTTAATCAAAATATTGTACTTTTAACAAGTTTTGTAAACTTAAAAGTTGTATTCTTATTTCAGTCTTTATATTTCAGTTCTTATAAATTTCAAGTTGTTGTAAAGTTTTAAACGTATATAAAGCGGGTAGCTTATAGCTGCTGTGATTTATACATTTTTTAATTAAAAATTAGACTAGTGGGTTTAACTGCTATATTTAAAAAATAATTAAAAAATTTAGATGTATTATATGTTATACAATATTACCCTTTGACTAAATTATTTACAAGATTTAGTTATAGAAGTGTTAAACGTTTAGATAATATTACGCATATAAGATCAATGTGCCCCAAGTCGGAGATCATAGTACCCCATAGTTTGGGGTACATTGATCTTTTGAGAGGGTTGTTTAAAAGTTAAAATTATTCATGTTTATCATTTTTTAAATCAAAATATTTATATATTCCAAATGCCAGATAGTTCTACATGTGTTTCGTAGTTAATAAGTTTTTACATCTCTTTCAGGTTCTGCGCAATTTTCAAAACACTGCTACGGCGATCAATGCGCCCCCATCTCCCCTACTAACCTGGATTGATAAATGGATGTCAGACAGAAAAAATAAAAAATCTGATTATGAATTAACTATATTAGTAGTTTAACTGTTTACTTTTAGGTTTGAGTAATTGCCATAATTTGGAGAAAAAAATACAATTATAAATGATTGTCATCGTTGTGGTAAGAATAATGTGATAAACGAATCAATACGGATTTCGATCTTCTCATTCTACAATTAATTTGTTAACAGTAATAACCGATAGGTTTTATCGTGCATTAGACAGAGGTGGAGAGGTTAAGGTTATCATTCTTAACATTTCTAAAGCTTTTGATAAAGTTTGGCATGCTGGTTTTCTCCATAAGCTTTCTTCTTACGGTGTATCTGGTAACATCTTTAAAATTATTGAGTCTTACTCGATGACTCATCTATCCTTCATCTTCCAGGATTAACTTTTACTTCCGATCTGTCTTGGAAACGGTATATCAAATTTATTTCAAAATCTGCTAAGGTTGCGCCTCTTTATCGTGCTTGACACTTTCTTACTCCGGATTTTATTCTTTATCTTTATAAATCACAAACTCGACCTTGTTTGGAATACTGTTGCCTTATCTGGGGCGAATCTTCCAATGATGCCCTTTCTCTTTTAGACAAGGTGCAAAAACGCATCGTAAACATAGTAGGACCTGCTCTTGCAGCCAACCTCTAACCATTATCACGTCTTCGTAACGTTGCTTCCCTTTCTCTTTTCTACAAATACTATAATGAGCACTGCTTTAAAGAGCTAGTCTCTACTTCGATCTACTAAAATTCATTCTTGTGTTACTCGTCATTCATTTAAGTCATATCTCTTTTCTGTGACTGTTCCTAAGTGCTCCAAAAACTCTTTTTCGTCTAGTTTTTTTCCTTGAACATTAGTTCTTTGGAAATCGCTTCCTGCATTTTGTTTTCCTAATTCATATAATTTGCAATCTTTTAAGTCGTCTGTTAATTGTTAACTTGCTCTACAAACTTTATCTTTTCTCTTTTAGTAACTTCCAACTCTTATAGTGGTTGCTTGCAGCCTTGTTGGAAGCGAAGATGTAAAAAAAAAAAATTAAGATAATATTACAAAATTTATCAATTTATTAGACATAAAACACAACAACAAGTAGCAGTATTATAACAAACAACAAAAACAAATACATATTTTGATAAGGATAAGTACGCGCAGATCTACATTAAGAAAGAGTATGAAAATATAACAGCGCTAAATAAATTTTTTTAAAGGTTCTTGTCAGGAAATAGATATAGTATTGACCCTTATAAGAACTCAATACTATGGGGCTTTGACGTTTCAATGCTCATTCTTAGAAACCCCCGTCGGGTGTCATCCTTAAAACAAGCAAGTAAAACCCACCTCTACGTTCGCGTCAAGCTTTCTTATGTTGCAACATTCTAGTGGACATTCGGGAGCGATAAACAAAGCATGTTTTTTTAGCCAGTTTTGCAAATAAAGCTATTTCGTTTGAGTTTCTGTTTATATGTTGACTGTTTTAAATATTTGTTTTTTTCTTTTTTTTAAAACGATAAATATTTACAATTTTATGAAATTACATTAACTCAACTTATAATATTTATATGGTTTTACAATATATAAGTTTTACAACTGTTCATATATATATATATATATATATATATATATATATATATATATATATATATATATATATATATATATATATATATATATATATATATATATATATATTCATTTTCTACTTTTTATTTATTATGTTTTATATTTTTTTGTGTTTTTTGATTTGATATGTTTTTTTATTGTTTAGTCATTGTGCGGAAAGATGTCAAGAATTAGGTAAGGTTTAAAAAGTTATTATATTTAAAAATAGTGTTCAATATTAGTTAAGAGTGATTTGTAAGGAAGAATTTTATTTTAAAAAATAAAGAAAGAAATTACAGGGCCTTTACACAAACACCACTTTACAATCGCTACATATAATACTTATACATGTATATGTTATATATATATATGTATATACTTATATTGTATATGTTGAAATCATATATCATAAAATAATGGCTGGCAGTTGTCTAATCATAAATAACAATAATTTTGTTGTAAAAAAAGCTTTGCAAAGAACAGGAGGTCTTTACTAAACATTCAGTTTTGAATTATGAGCCAGTTTATTAATTTAGCTCATATGTTTAGTTTTAGCTTCCCGTTCTCTACTTGGCAAAATACATTATTATGAGGCATTAATCACTGAACCACTTGCTTTTTGAAACAGTGTTATTTTTTCAAAAAAATAGCGGACATATTTTACGTCCCTGGCAAAAAAGTTCGAACCGTCTGCGTACTGTTGTAATTTAAGGGGTTTCGATGTTTCTCGTAGTGGGAAACCCTCTATTCTGCTATCCGCTCTGACCACCAAAGCAAATGCTGAAACTTCTAAATATAGAGTGTTAACAAAATTTTCTCCGAAATTGAATTTTTGGCTGTCTTTGCATAAAATAGTTTTGGTGTAAATGTTTTTATAATATAAAACCATTTGAGCATTTCACCAGGTTCATTCGTCAATCTGCCGTAATTCTTGCGAATTTCGGTAATTGACTTGTTCTGCTGTTGAGTTTTTTCCAAATTATTCAAAAATGTTGAAGGTTTTTCTCCTTCTTCGATTATTTTTTGTTTCGTGCGAATAAACGCTCCTGAAATCTGGAGCAAGAAAAGAGGAAGAAAATTTCAAATATTCTTTATTAATTTATTATTTTTTAATAAATTATTATAGAGGTCTTTTTCCGCTTCTTAATTTTAAAATGTTAAAAAACTTCTAATGTTTATATTATCTTGCTAAGCAAAAATTGACAACAAAACGGGAAAAAGTATAGAAAAATGTTTGCTAATTAAATGTATACATAATAAATTGTTTAACAAAGTAGTGTTTAACAATTTATTGAATTTTTTTTTAATTTTTTTTTTTGTGTGTTACGCGAACGGTCTTTTATAAAACATAAATGTTAAAAGTTGCTTAAAATATTAAAATAATTTCAAAAGCACAATTATTGGATTTTTAATCATTCTCAAAGTATCCTGCCTGTAAATAGCATTATAGCGTTCTTTAAATTCGCATGTAGATTGAGTATAAATTTGAAAGGAAAATTTGTAGGCTTTTTAAAGTAAATTATTGGTAGATGATTGTATAGCGCTGAAAAACTAAATGGTTGCATAAAACTTATATTTTACTTTTAGTTTTTATTAGAAATAGATAAAAGTTTTAATGGCTCATTACAAAAGTTTTCTAAAAATACCACCTTACGAAAATAGCGACACATTTAGCCAGGAGGAATTACAAAATAGTAAAAACGAAAATAAAGAAAAATGTTTTCCAAATATCAACCAAAATTTGGTATTTTGCAAGCTATTTTACTTCTCCTACAGTTCCGCAATGGGTTCATTGTGGCCATATCTTCCACTTTATTATCGTCAGCTGTTTCTTTCTCCCAGACAAGTTGGTGCAATTGTTGCATCTCGAAATTTAGTTCAGTTTTTATTTGTTCCTCTTTGGTGTGTTCTTGCAGAAAAATACAGGTGTCACAAAACATTCATTTTGTTTGCTTTGTTTTTCTGGTTCTTTAGCACCATTAGCATATTGTTTGTACCTAAAGATAAACCTAAAGCATGCTTAAGAATGAATAATATTAGTCAAATCCAAGCCCTAACAACTAAAAAATGGTTTGACTTTTCAACTTTACGAGATCAAAAAGTCTTTGTTTTGAGAAGAACTGTTCAAACTGAGGAAGATGAAGTTTCAGCAGACTATTATTCTCCTTTTGTAATTTTAAATTCGTCGTTGGATGTATCAACAACTTATGCGCAATACGATTCAGAAAAACATTTGTCTGATTCCTCAAATGTTTTTATTTTACTTTTATTAGTAACAATAATCGGAGTGAGCTTTGCTTCGCCTGCCCAAGTTTTAGCCGATATATACACTTTTAAAAAATTAAAACAACATGGTCAATCTTTTGCACAACAAGTGTTATGGGCTGCTGTTGGTTCTTCAGTATTTTCATTTACAGTTGGTAGCTTTGTTAGTTTTACCTCAATTCAAAATCAATGTACAAAAGAAAAAAATATAAATTACAGTCCATGTTTTTATTTTTTTGGGTTTTTTATTATCATGGCTTTTTTTGTGGCTACTCAATTTCGTACAAAATCCGTAATTGAAAAAGTTGATCTGGATGAAACTATAGCAACGTTTTGGCAATCGGTTAAAACAATAAATGATGTTCATCTCGCTAGCTTAGTGGTAGTTACTTTCTTTTGTGGATTTGGCAACGGATTTATATCAACGTTTTTATTTTGGCATTTACGAGAAATGGGTGGACTGCAAATTTTGTTGGCATTTGTTTCTCTGATAAATAGTATTGCTGAAGTTATGTTTTACATTATTGCCGAGAGATTAATGGGATATGTTGGGCATTTTCGTTTGATTTATATTGGATTGTTGTTCTTTTCCGCTAGATTTTTTTATTACAGCTTTTTGCGTCAGCCATGGTTGGTACTACCAATTGAAATTACGCATGGAATGACGTCTGCTGCAATTAGATCATCGCTTATATCGTACATTAGACAAGAAGGGGCTACTGGATACATTTTGCACGGATTATTTAGTGGGATACAAAGTGGACTTGGTTTTTCTATCGGCGGGTTAGTAGGTGGATTCATGGTACATGAGTATGGTCATTCATTGACCTTTCTAATATTTGGAGAACTAAGTATACTGACACTTTTGTGTTTTGTTCTAGTTAATAACATCTGGCCTCGAACAAAGCACGATATTAAAAAAACATACTCGGAAGATAATAAAACTCTTACTGATTTATATAGCACGAGTCGTGGTAACACCTCGTTCAATAAATCGCCTTTTATGAATGCCTTAACAAGCGAAAAAAAGCCTGGTTAGTTAGTTGTTACAATAGAATATTTTTAAACTAATGATAAGTAGCTTTTTTCTAATATTTCAGTTTTTAAATTAATATCTTCAATTTAATTTTTTAACATGTTTAAACTTATTTTTGTATTTTAGCATGTATTATTTTATTGTGTATACTGTTTCAGTATGTTTTTTATAATTTGCTGGCATTATATTGAATTTATTTTTTATATTGTTGCTTTAACAAAAACTAATTTAAATGGATATTTCAATTATTAAAAATAAATGTAATACTTTTTTTTAATAAAAGTGTCATAATATTTAAAAAAAATAAATTAATTTGAATAATTATACTTGAATAAACGACTTATTATTTTTGAAATTTTATTTTCAAAGTCTCTACATACTTTGATAAATAAATACAAAATTTTTTGGTTTAAAAAAATAGTAGTTTATGTTTTATATGAAATGACTTCTAAAAAAAAATTTAATTAAGTTTTATTTAATTTCTTAATATCCTTTACGAAAAATAAGGACAAAAAAATGGTTCGACTAGTTTGAGTTAGGCGCAGAATTTTTATTGTATTTAATAGTATAATCAATTAAACGATTTCAAGGGACCAAATGAAACAGTTCAAGATAACAGAAATTTAAATTAACCGGTGTTCGACTTACCAAGCATTAACTGAATTTTGAACTGAATAAATTAAATAAATTTATTTTGCTTTTTATTTTAAAGCTTTTTAAAGCTAAATACTTTTTATAATTAAAGCTAAATACTTTTTATTTTAAAGGACTTCAGTGCTTTAAAATAAAAAGTATTATGTTAATTCTCGTTAAGTCGAACACCAGTTAATTCGAACACAACAGAACTGTTGTGTAAAAAAAAAACAAAGGTTTGAAAATTATTATATGCTTTAAGTAATACTACCTCCACAGTATATCCAATACTCCAATGTTTTTCATATAAAACAGCAAGTATAAGTAAAGAACTATATAAACATATAGAGAAATTATAGAAACTTAAATAGAAGAAATTGATTTTGGCTTAAGTTAAAGAAAGGAGTAAAGGCAGGGGAGATTAGGGCAAGTTTTTACTCATTCAACTCTGAACTCCAACAAAAATATCTAAACTTTAAAAAAAAATTCTTTTTTATTAAAACCTGGAGGTAAAGAAATTAAAACCAACAGTTTTGATAAGCTTTAACAAGCAAATGATCATTTGTATAATTGCTTGTTTGTTTTTTTGTGACTCCCGGGACTAAGTACCATTTCTGCTCCACAGGATAAGAAGAAAAAATTTATTTTACTTCGAAAAGTCTGCAACGCACAGAGGAGAGCAAACAAATCTATAGCTGCAGCATGTAAAAGTTTTTGCAATGGTGTGAGAATATTTTTCTATCAATAGGGTATAGACGGAAGTCAAAAAATGGGCTTTTTTTCCACATTGTATCATCAATTCCCCCATAAGTTGTACTTTATCTAATTAAAAAAATGCCATCATTTAGATTTATTTCAAAATTTAAAATTAGATCTTTTTTAAACCATGGGGGCAATTTTTGATTAGGGGGAAGGGGAAGGGAAATTTATTTTTAGAATGTCTTTACGCTTTTTCAGGCAGAAAATATTCAATCTTTAAATCTAACATTGACTTCAGCAAATCCTAACAAGTTACGATATAAAGCACATTTAATACTAAGTTGTTAGTCTCTCCCCAGTGGGCACGGTACGTTTTTAAAACATTCTTTAGACGTTTTAATTAGATTTAAAATTAATAAAAACGCCCAAAGAGCTTTTAAAAAACGTACGAAACAATGTAGTATACATGATGCGGATCTTCCATGTTATACGTAAGGTTTAATTATTATCTTTTGCTAGCTTTATTAGTTATATGAGTTTTTCAATTTAATGACAATGAAATGACATTTGGACCAAAGTAATCACAAAAGCATTTATTTACAACACACTTTAAATTTTTGAAATATGTAATTATAGGTACTATCGACAATCATTTATAAATGCCACCTCAAGATCTATAAGATTAAATAAGACTTTGTCACAGTTGACTTCATCAAACTTGTCTCGATGATATCCATGTCTGAGAAAGTATTTTTCAGATAACAACAAATTAAAGTTTGGCCAAAAAGTAAAAAAGGAGTTGCTGGAAACATTGCTACCATGACCAGATAAGCCTATGATCTTCTTAGCTAACTTTAAACTCAATTCCATAGGAGAATATCTAAAACTAGTTTATGAAATTGCAAATACATTTCAACCAAATATAAATACAAATATTTAAAAAAATGCTTTAATCAAATATAATACCCAGTTAAATACAAATACCCAAATTTAGCCTATTTTTATCAAATACAAATACAAATATGTATTTGACCCTTATTTAAGCATTGTTTTGCGTCTTACATGCTTTTTTCTCAACAGCCGTCCCCATAAAATAGTCTAAAGGTTTCAACTGTGGACTTGATGGGGGTCATATTGACTTATTTTCTAGAGGTACGAGCAGGTGCACCATCCTGATGAAATACTTAATTACCATCTGGGTATGTCTTAGGGACTTAAGGAGCAACCATTTGTTTCTAAAAGCCTCAAATATTCTTTTGAGGCAATTTTTAAGCTTTTCGAAACAAACACTAGCGGGTACTTCTTTCCGCCACTTCCAATGACACTCAGGATAATCAAAGAGGCTGGATATTTTTTTTAAAGACATTTTTAATGTGGTCTTAAACATCGTCAATCTTTTCAGTGCTCAGATACATTTTATTTTACTGATTTACTAATTTGTCAACTATGAATAATTTTTCATCAGAAAAAGGGGTGGCGAATGTGATTTTTGCCAATTTAAAAGCATTTTGCATTGATTTTTTCTAATTTTTTTTTTGGCTTTTGGCTATTAAACATTTTGTCACCACAGCCCTCATCTCTAAATTTAAGCCCTTTGCATTGTAGAATTTGACACCTTCGACTTCATAGCCAAGATACGGATAGAATTTTTTGCGACACTTGTTTTACATGAAACTATGGCTATATAAAATGGCTATATAAAATGGCTATATAAAATGAAAAAGAAAACTTTTAGATATCTGTAAGCAGTGCTACAGGTACCTAAAAGTAGTTGCTGGGACCATAAAATGCAGCGTTGTGCAGTTGCTGGGTCATCCGGTAATACATACCACCTTCACCACCAATTGATATATTAATTATAATTACATTATAAGTAATAGAGCATTAAGCCTTAAATATATTATAATATACTATATTAAAGATTTTTTTTTTTTTTTTTTAGGTGCCCCAAGAGGTCCTTACGGTCTTGTCACAGAACACCGCGGAAGTGCATTTAACTAGGAAGTTCACGCCTCCTTCCTTACCGTGACGCGAAAATTTGTCCAGAGCTCGTTTCGAACCTGGATCTCCTGCTTATAAAGCAAGCGCTCTAACCAATGCGCCACGGCCGCACTAAAGATATAATGCTCTATTACTTATAATTTTAAAACCATTTACTAAAACTAGATTTTTATCAAGCTCTTTATCACATTCAAATTTAATAAACTGAACACTATAATAATTTTTAATTTTTTTAATTTTTTAATTTTTTTTTGTAGTTATTTTAGGTGCTCCCAGAAGTCCTTACGGTCCTTACGCCTCCTTCCGTACCAATGTCGCTTGTTGGGCTGGAGTTGGCATCGAACCTCGGACCTCTGTGTTCTAAGCCAGAACTCTAACCACTGCGCCACGCTCAATTCAAGATCTGACAGTAATTTCCTCACTCCTGACAGTAATTTCATCACTCCTGGCTTAATCGTCTGAGCTTTTTTTCCTTGATCATTTTTTTCTTGATTAAAGAAAAATCATCTGCATTGTGCACATTTGACATTTGATATATATCTTTATATTTTAGCAGATATTTTAACACTATACTTTAACAGATGCAATTAACTTACAACTAACTTTTTTTATTGTCTCTGTCCATCTGGTCGATAATTTTTTTTTTCTTTTTGCAAGCATTTACAAGTTAGTTTTTTATTATCCACATATTCAAAGAGGATAAGCTGTAATTTCCAGAGTATAAAAACGTCTCTACCAGTTTTTCAATAATCTTGGACTGCAAAGAGATTTTTTAAATTTCTTTTTCCAAAAAATACAATAATAACTATTTATGTTAATTTTTTTTTCCAAGATTATAACAATGTTATAACCTTAGTAACAATCAAGATATTTAAAGCATTTCAAGAATTATTTTGAAAGTAACCTATTTAAACAAAACTAAACGTTATATAAAATAAGTTTATTAAAACCTATAACTATTTCTATTTTATACTGCCTAATGGTAAAAAAGTACTCAAAAAGAATGATCACCGGGACTAGTTGGCTCGGTTTTTACTCTATGAGCTATGTAGCCCAAACAGCACATTTTCTTGAAAGTATTAAAGTGTAGTTTCAAAGAGTATAAATTTGGGTAACTGATAAAATTTGCATTTACTTACAAATAAAAATTCTTGGGGCCTTCCCGGGCCCTCGAAAAAAAAAAAAATTGCGCAAACTTATCCCACCACGGGGTTAGTTGGTGCAAACTATAGAAATGATTAATAATGTATTATTAAGTGCAAAATTAATAGAAATTTTTTTTACTATTAATTTTGGCAACAAATTTAATCCAAAAATTTAATATTAGTTTTACCTGGTATCAAATATTAGTACGTATAACAGCCACAACAGTATCCCACTTTTTATCTGTGAAAAAAAAATTAAAAATTTTTTTTTTTTAATTTTTTTGTGAGAATAAGTTTTTTCAATATTGTTAAAAAATTAAAAAAAATAAAATAATAATTTTATAAAAATATGTATTTTTTTTCCATAGTAAATGCTATGACCCAACTTACCCCGTGAAAATTTTGTCAACTTACCCCGAAAGCCTTTTTTTTAACAAACAGTCTATAGATCTTGAAAAACGGCAACTTTGAAAAAAAGTCTGACTGAATATAGTAAACCAATTGTGATTGGAACTTTTACAATAATTTTTTTTTCATACGACTAACTATTTTCTTTGTAAAAAGGAAGCGATATTCTAAAAGTTACGTTTTTGTCCAAAAAACACATATTTTAATATCTCCCATGCGCATGCTCGAATCCTGTCAATACTATAGTGAATGATGAAATGGTCAATTAGGAAGGTTCTGTGTCATTTTTGTCACTTTCAGATGAAAGGCTCTGAAGATACACGCAATTCGTCAACTTACCCCTGCGGCCAACTAACCCCGGTCTCCCCTACCTCAGGATTTTAAAATGTTTAATTTTTTTTTTTTAAAATAAATAAACGATGGCATTTATTTTATTTGAATAAAGTACAACTTGTGGGTCAATTTATGAAGATAATACAATTCAATATTGGCTGCACGAGGCTAAAAATCAAGCACACAGCTGCAAGTTTAAGTTGCTCTAAAATCTGTACATTTATCTTATAAAAACTAAAGTTGTTGTTTTAAATATTGATTTAGAATACAGTAATGAATCTAATACAAAACTATTTTACTTGCATTGATAATGACTCAAAATTTCTAAAGAAATCAGTTGTTTGTCTAAACAAATTGGTACCAAAAAAAAATGCTTTTTAATTTTAACAAGCTTCTAAGCTTTTAGTTTTCATAAGTTTTCCCCCTCCTCCGGATTGTAAGTATATCGCTGTAATTGATGTCAGCATTATTATCTCGTATCAATAAAGTACAACATAAAAAATCAATCTTGTGTATTTAATGAAATACTCAGCAAAAATTTTAATTTGATTCACAACTACTGGAAGAAACCACTGGGTGACAGTTTTCAATAAAGAAGCTTCAGCATACACTAGCAAATCTCTGACACCATAAAAGGTTGTTATTCAAAATTTTTTTGTAAATTAGAGTCTTTAAGTATTATTTAATTGCTAAATCTAACATTTGTTTTGAAATAATGTTAAATATCACTGCAAAAATGTTCAAGTACCACTCCAGGTATTGGTTACTTTTTGTACCAAAGATCCGGTATGGTATTATTTTCAACACTGCTGTAGAAACCGTCGGCAAATTTGATATAAGTTTTATTTTGATGAGTAATTTTTTATAAATTAATAAACGCAGACATTCAAAGCCCTTACTAGGCTCAATAACACCTCTCAATCTTTAGAGGGGCCCAGCAACTTTAGGAGGCCCATTTGGAAATTTTGGGGTCCTTTAGCAAATTTAATAATCTTTTTTTTTTTTTTGGTAATACCTAGTGATAAAAATTTTTAAGATTTTGGGTGGGCCTACAACTCACTTGCCACGGCACTGCGCAATATTATTATACAACAATGAAACTTAAACCAAGTCAATATATTTTCCAGATTTTGAGACATTAGTGGCATTTTTCCACCTTGTCCTTTTTTTGCTACCACGATAAATCATAAAAACGCTAAGTTAAGTCGCGTGTTTTCAACACCGTCGTTATTAAATTGAAAGTTAACCGTAAGGAAAGAAACAATTAAAAATCTTTAATAATATTTTTATAATTATAAAATGAAATTAATTTTAATTTTTATTATAATCGCAACTATAAAATATTTGTAACAGAAATGCGTAAAAATAAAGTTTGTATAAATAACATGTTAATTATATAAATTATATTTTAAAGCATATATTTTTACGCATTTCTGTGACAAATTTTCAGTCTTAATGACAGGTAAAAGTAATCAGTAAAAAAAAAATTTTGAAAAATTGCTTTCACTATAAAATGGTAATAACATTACAGAAGGTTGAAAAATATACTGCCTGCCAAAATGGTAATAACATTACAGAAGGTTGAAAAATATACTGCCTGCCCAAACATAAATCTTTATTCATGATTCTTTATTGAAGATCTCATATTAGGTCAATATATATACTGCATGTATACTGAAAATAGCCACAAATGGCCATTTGTGGCTATTTTCAGTATAAATGCAGTGTATATATACCGAAAATAGGTTATGAGTGTGCCATACACTCATACAAACACAAGCACCTATATATTTATAAACCCATGTATAAATACTATATAAAATATTTATATTTTTTTTGTGGTTTATATTTGGTTCGCATTAAATTTTCTTACTTTAGATAATTTTTTTAAACCCTTCTCTTCACTTTTTTTTTAGTTAGTTTGATAATGCACATAGTATATATTCAATGCAAACAATTTAAATTAAAATGACAAAAGACACAAGTTTAATTGAGTACCACCAATATGCAAGTGCATTGGTTGATTCATCTGTCAGTAAGTTATTTTTGGTGATTTAGAATTTATGGAAATATAAACATTTAAAGATTTGTTTTAATGCTGTAAGCATTAAAAAAATATTTTGGCAAAAATTTTTTTTTAGCCTTGCTATAATTTTGTAAAATTAGTATTTTTTTTTTTAAAGGCGATGATGATAGGCTAAAATTTGTTCAAGAAATATCTCAGTGTTTTGAGGTAAATTTTTTTAATATGTATTTACTTTCTTTTTGGTATTCAAGTTTGATATAGGGTGATTATTAAAAGACAAAAACATTTTCAATACAAACATACATATTAAGTTAAATTAATCACTTAACATAAAAAAAAAGTTATAATTTTCTACGCAAGCTTTGTTTTGCAAATGTATTTATAATATCATTAAAGTTCATACTATGGTAAATGCGCTAGTGGTGTAGTGGTAAAAGACTCGCCTCATAAGCGAGAAGTTCCAAGTTCGATCGCCACCATGTCCCTGGTAGTACCACGCTCAACTTGTTTCTTCACACAGTAGCTTTAATCGTCAAGGTTCGTGTTTCGGAGATATAGAGTTGAGAGAGGGTTGTAACCACAATTAAAAGTAGCCTCCTCAACTTTAGTGACCTTTATGACCTTGGGGAGGTGAATTAAAATAAAATAAAAATAAAAAAAGTGCAGATTCAATAGACAGAATTGCTAACTTATTAAAATGATCACCAGTCATTTCTGACCTCAAATAAGATTTAACCCTCTGTAATGCTGAAAATGATCTCCCTGCTGAAAATGATCTCTCTGCTGAACAATTGTACATTGGGCAGCATAGATAAATCCCTTAATGCTATATCTATGTAAAGAAAAAGTTCTTGAAGTTTATCATTTTATAAATATCTATTATAGTTTTAGGTCTTATGTTTTCAGTTAAACTCATTAAATAAATTTTGAATTGTATACACTTGTTAGCAAATGAAGATGAAAGATCATTTTTGAAGATGAAAGATTATTTTTGAAAGATCATATTTTGAAGTCTTTCTGCTTTTTTGTAAACTTCTGATGGTGATAGTTTTATTATTTGAAATAAAAAGTTAAATTTTGGCTTCATCATAGCACAATTTTCTTCTTTCTAGTTCAGAATGTAGTTTATCAATAATAGCATAATATGTGTTAATCCTTTAAGAGTTTCAAATTTAAAAAATTATTTCTCCTTCTCGTTTTTCATCTCCACTTAATTTTCTTTTTTTTTGTGCAAATTTTTCAAAAAAATTCGTGTCTTGATTTATTAAATGGTCTCTCTTCATAGATATCAAATATACTTCTCAAATCTAATATACAGTACTGTGAATAAGTTTCAGCCCACCATAAGTTTATAATTATTTTTGATTTTGTTGTAAAAATATGAAGGACATATGAAGTAAAAAAAAATCAGGTTTATAGACACATATATTATAAACATAAATAGAAATAATTTAATAAAATATGATACAAAAAGAAAAAACAAATAATACTTCGTATGTCCACCTTTTGCGTTGATCACAGAAGCGAATCTCCTGGGAATTGATTCATATAAATTAATAATGAAATTTTGTGGAATATTGTCCACTCTCTTCTTAATAATTGAAAACATTCTTCTACATTTTTGGGGTTATATTCAGCCTTTTTTTTATCTAAATAATCCCAAACATGTTCAATAATGTTTAAATCTGGGCTTTGAAGAGGCCAGTTTGTTACTTCGAGAACTCCCTCACACATGTCCTGTAAATATTTTTTGGCCACTTGAGAACAATGTTTGGGATCATTATCTTGCTGTAGAATGAAATTATTACCAATTAGTCTCATTCCAGATGGTATTGCATGATCTCTTAAAATTTCTAAATATTGTTCTCCTGTTAGTCTGCCATCAATTCAGATTAAATCACCTACTCCAGATGATGAAATACAACCCCAAACTAAAACAGAACCTCCCCCATGCTTGATTGTTGGATATAGACAATCAGGGCGATAAGCCTCTTCTACTTTTCTTCTTACATACTGTTGTCTTTTGCTACCGAACAATTCAAAAATTCCACGTCCCTGGTAGTACCGCGCTCAACTTGTTTCTCCGCGCAGCGGCCTTGTTCGTCAAGGCTTGTGTTTCGGAGTTATAGAGTTGAGAGAGGGTTTTAGCCACTATTAAGTAGCCTCCTCATCTGTAGTGGCCTTCTCGGCCTTAAGGAGGTGAATAACAAAAAAAAAAAAAATAATAATACACGGTTTAACATTTTTTGCGTCCAATTACTATGCTGTTTTGCATATTTAAGTCTTTTTTCTTTATTGCCACGGTATTATATACGGTATTATACATCTTAACCCAGCTTTTAGCAAATGTCGTTGAATACAAGATGAGGAAACATTAGTCCCAGTCGCAGCCTGAATGTCTTGGGCTAGTTCACTGGAGGTTTTTTTCCGATTTCACAGACGCACATTTTAAAAATACTTTATGTCATGTTTTGTAAGCTTTTGAGGTCTTCCTGTAATCCCGTAACGTTTTGTATTAACTTACAACCTTTTCTAAATCAATCTCAACTAGAGAGTGACTGGGGCCCTAGTCACTCTCTAGTTGAGGTCAAAGTGTTTTTCTGCTAAATCTAATTTTGCCGGGGCTGGGTTTGCAAAATTAGATTTGGCAGGGGTTATTAGCTGGGCCTAGAAAAAATTTATAGTTTTTTATTATAATTTTATACTTACATATACTATTTATTAAATACATATATTTATATATTTTTAAACTCTAATTTACTTCCAACAAGATTGCAAGCAACCACTATGAGGGTATGAGTTACTTTAAAGTAGAGGGTAGGTTAAAATACTAGGAAACAGTTAACTAAAGACTTAAAAAGTTGTAGGTTGTATAAAAAAGGAAAACATGTAGATGGGTAAGAGTTATAAGGTTTTTTTGATGAGAGTTATAAGGTTTTTTGTTATAAGCTTCTAAACTTTTATTCCAGAAGGAATAAAAGCTTCTAAGATGCACTTTATGCATACATAAAGTGCATCTTGAAATCTTTTATTCTTTGCTAATTAATTAAATACTGGCATTCAATATCCTTTCATATTTATATAAACTTTAGTATTTATATGCTGTAGTATTTGCTGAAAGGGAAGATAATCTGGTGTGGCTCTAACAAGACAAGAAAAGGAGGCATAATCTTAGACAGATTAGAAAAAAATGTACCGAACAATGTTTGTTAGAGAAGATTAAAGTGATTTAGGTATCAGCATATAGAGAGGTATAAACTTGAAGAGAATGCCTTATGTTTCGTATGAATGAGGTTTAGTAAAAGAGAAGAAATGCTCTAGATTGTTTATATTAGAGAAACAACATAAAAGAGGAAGGCTAAAGCCCGATGATGAAGATGGCGGCGATGATGATGATATTGATAATAATGATGCTGATCATGATTATAATGGTAATAGTGATTAAGATGATCATGTTGGTCATAATGATGGTTATATATGGATATGTATACAAAATATAACATGAGTTTTGAATAAAAAAAACTATTTTAGGATGTATAATTGTTTATGCAGCCCCGGTCACAAATCAACCCCAGTCACTTACTAATCTCAACTGACTGCAATTGTTTACTAGTTTAGTTGAATCTCTCTAGTATATCACCCTATAATGTGGCCATTATAGCTGTTTTAAATATAATCCATTAGTGTCTGATCTTATGATTGACTTTTTTGATTTATTGTCTTCGATAAAAGACAATGTATAATTATATTAATCCAATTTTTGTTTAAACTATTACTTTGATCAGATCTTGCTGACCACTGTGTATCTGATAGTTTTTTAAGTGATACATTTTCTATTTTAATTAAATTGTTTTTAAGTATTTACTATCTATATGTAAAAGCACTGAAAAATTGAAAGATAGTTTGAACCAGAATAAAAAATTCAGAAGCATTTGTACAACAGTCCACAGTACATTCACCAACAAGATTTAAAAAGTGTGTTAAGCATGGTACAAATGTAGCTAAAGGATTAACTTTTTTAATGTTAGTTTGAAGTCCTGTATATCTACCAGACATGTTAGGCGCTTTGTTTTAACTTTGATCACAACAATTGGTTATATCTAATCCATGTGGTTTTAAAAATATTGCTTCTGCTAATTCTTCAGATTTATGATTAGAGTTGGGTAAAAACCCTAAAAATCTTTATACTGGACAGTTTTCTTTAAGGTTTTAAAACTTTAAAGAAAATTGCTGTCTTTGGCATAATTTAACTACAATTAATAATCTATATCAACTACAATTAATAATCTATATATAAAAATAACTTGGAATTTTTTCTGAAAGTAGCTAATAAAATTGGTAATTCAAATTAATTAAATATTTAAATGAAATAAAATTGCAATTAATTTTTTGCAAAGCCTTCTAACAACATCAAGTGCAATGTAAAAATGTTAGCAATAAGCAAAGTTCAATCCAAAAAAAATATTTTTTTTTTTGCTGTAACACCTACAAATGATCTTACGTCAAAATTTTTATCTGTATGAGCTAATCTGTATCTTTAAATTATACAATCCCAAACCACTTTAAATTATACAAACCCAAACCACTTTAAATTATGCAAACCCAATCCACTTTAAATTATACAAACCAAAACCACTTTAAGTTATACAACCCCAAACCACTTTAAATTATACAAGCTCAAACCACTTTAAATTATACAAGCCCAAACCACTTTAAATTATACAAGCCCAAACCACTTTAAATTATACAAGCCCAAACCCCTTTTCCTTGATGCAGTTTACCAGATACACTCACTATTTCTAATTTCTGTCTATACAATATAGAAAAAAAAAAGTTATTCAATATGCCATGATCGTTTTGCCCTTAATTTGTTTCATCTTTTAAACTTTTAAAGTAAATAAAAACTAAAAGTTGCAAGATTAAAAAAAAAAAAGCGTTCATAAAAGAAATATTATTTGTTCAAAATTAAAAGACTTATTTTGTCTCTTGAAAAAAAAACAATTGTATCACTTGTTCTTTTATTTGATTAGTAATTAGCTCAGAGTGCTTTTACCTAGTTAATTAATGGTTTAAGTTGATTAAGTGTTACACTTAGTAAAACTTATTGAACAACATTTGGTTTGATGTTGGTTGCCTGAAACATTGACACAGACAATCATATTCGCATATCATTATGGA
>NC_088930.1:31235000-31367500 GCF_038396675.1 Hydra vulgaris
TATCTTACTTTTATCTTTCTGCTAGTTTAAAAGTTAAAAAATGATAAAAATTAGCTTAACCAAAATCGCTTAAAGTGTATGTAAATCGCTCTATGCGTAACGCTTTAAAATAAGGCCTTGTATGAATATATATATATATATATATATATATATATATATATATATATATATATATATATATATATATATATATATATATATATATATATATATATTTCGGCTCACTATATGAGCCGAAATATTACTTAAAAAAGAAATAAATAGTATGATACCGTATATGATGTTTTAATGCTTATAATATTATTACACATACTATTAAAGATGTCGCTTAAATTTTATATATATATATATATATATATGTATATATATACATATATATATATATATATATATGTATATATATATACACACATACATGTATGTATACATACATACATACATGCATACATACATACATATATATGTATATATATATATATATATATATATATATATATATATATATATATATATATATATATATATATATATATATATATATATATATATATATATATATTAGGGTGATTCTAAAAACAACTTTTTTTGAAATTGTTTGCTGCCACCCCCTAAATGTGTTTTATGCATGGCGCTCTATACTGAAGGCCTATTCATTGCGCAACCGTAAGCTGTGACTGGGGGCCTATTATTTTTACGGATTATCAGCAACTCCTCTATAAAATTATATTTTGGAGTCAAAATATGACTCATAATGAGTTTAATTAGTTTATTTAGAAATATTTATATTAAAATGTAATTAAAAGTTAAAGTTTCATATAAAAAAAAAAATTAAAACAAAGAAAATATTTGCATATATTTTAACAACAACAGATACAAATCATTCTTTTCTAAACAAATTTATGATAACTTTAAAACTTTTAATGCAGGTTCTTTATTAGATCTTGGTGTAATTTGTGCACAAAAATTGTTTAAAAATATAGTAGCAAGTGTGTTGCAATGTTTTTGATTAATTTCAAAATAGTAAAATTCAGAAACTAACAAAAAGATGTCACTTAAGGACTTACGACAAACTTTATCTTTTATCAAATGGAAAAAGACAAAGCAAAAAAACCCATTGGCAAACATTGTCTGGTGGAATTTTAAGACCACCACGATCTATAGACTTGAGGTACTCACCAAACTTTTCATAATAAAGTAATGTTTGATTGAACAAAATGTTTTCATTATATTCATTTCTACATACATAACCAGCAATATAAATCAAAGACATTTTGGTAGTATCGGAAATTGATGACTCTAGTTTTTCTAAATTGTCAAAAATTTCACTACCTGCTTCGCATAAAACATGTACAAGAAGCACACTCATGACCTGAACTAAAATCAAAAGAATCTATGTCAATATTTAAAGATAACAACAGTGATGTGTGATTTATATGCAATTTTTCTATAACTTGTTCAACATTTATAAAGTAGGCACCTCCGGAACCTTGTCTCAATTTTCCAAATACTTTTTCTAACTGGTCACTTGTAAACATACCAAGAAGAACATAATCATGACTTGTTGCTAATAAATATTTACATAGCTCAACAATACCACAGCAAGTATGGTGAATTGATTTTGCAGTGTCATTAGATAACTGCTTCACTCTTTTGCCATTTTTACAACACATTTCAAGAGCCATATCACTAAACTGAAGTAGAGTATTAGGACGGCAATCATCAGGACTACAAATAGGTGCTTCTAGTGGATCATTGTGTCTTACATCAGCTCCACAACCTTTCACATTCAAAATTTTCCACCAGGCTATAACTTTATTTATAAATATCGCAGTATCCTTAGAATTTTAAATTATTTGAGAATAGGTCAGCAAGGCATGATATGTCTTATCTGAAAAAACTTTAATGCAAGTAGATGCATTTTGCCTTTCAATTGGCTTGGGAGCTATTGCAATTTCATTCAAGTCTGACAATTTGAGTAACTTTTCTGATTCAATTTGATATAAGCATTTAAGGTGCTCCCATTTAGCTGTTCTTTGAATACCATTATCACTGTACGCTAGCTCCCCAGTTTTTTCTGTAAGCCATAAATTCCTAATGTTTTTCAAAAGATGAACAAAGTCAAACAGTAAATACATCCCATCTTCCGTTTTCCAAGGTTTTTTTGGAATAGTATGGTATAATTTAAAAAATGCTTGGTTTACTCGATTACCATCACAGATAACAACTTTTACATCGCCAGATGATGATTTTATAAGTTTTATGCTGGAGTTTATTTGTTCAAACAGAAAATTTGAACTTAATTTTGAAATTGAAATCATCTTGTACAGAAATTTTGGACCATCTTTGAGACATACTATCATAATTCCCAAAACAGTTTTAGCCAATAATGATGGATTATCTAAAGATTTACCAAACAATGTTCCACCATGGTAAAGCATCATTTTTTTGACATATACTTCATCATGAATAATTATACAAATTTTTTGTTTTTCTTCAATGATTTTGAAAACTGAGTCTAAAAAAATTAGCATCATCAATTTTGCAAACTTTTAATGCTATGTATTCAAAGTACTAACTGGTGGCAATTGAAAATCATTTCTTAGTTTATTGTATAAAGCACGAGATGTTAAAAAATATTCAAAACTACGTATAATTGTATCTGATTCATTTTTTTTTTTTCCAATAAGTTTTGCAAACATAACTGATATTTGTTGCTGAATAATGTTTTTCTTATGATCTATTTCCATGACATTTAAAAAATGTAGTATTTCCTCAAACTTTGACCAAGAATCAACAATATTTATACGATTTTTACACAAACTTTTTATAAAACATTTTATTCCACAATGAAATGTTTCAAAATGTAAATTCTCAAAAATTTTAACAAGATATTAAGGAATACCATCATAAAACGTAATAGATTGAACATTAATTGTTTTTTCAATCATATATGCTATTACTGAAACTGAAAAAACCCTGAGATTATTTAAAAAAACATTTTAAAAATCAATATATGTTGCTGTATCAGCCAATAAAAAAGTGCTAAGTTCATCAGTTCTAACATTTCTAACAATGCTTAAAGATTTCAATGTTGTGCGATGGCGCTGTAATGGAGTAGGTATTTCACTTGAAGGTATTCCTAAGCATACAGATGGTGCCATTTTCGGTCCTTGTCTTCCTTGAACAGTAACTTTTTCAAAAACTGTTGGCCAATGTAATTGGCAAATAACAGTTTCATCTGAAATTAAAAGATTAGAATTTGGAATACTTTTTATCCAAATATTTCTTTGTTCTTTGTCTTTAGGAAAACGATAAACTGGTATTTTTTCAAAGCTTTTATTATTTTTGATACTTTGGTAATTAGTTTTGCAGCCATATACACAACACTTTTTTGGCATCTATAAAGTATAATTATTTAAAAGAATATAAAAATATGCAAACCATAACATAAGATTTTCAAACACTTTTTTGTCAAATATAATAGATCATTATATATAACTCCTAACACTCTAAGGAGTTTACAAGTAAGTAAAAATACAGTGTTTTAAAATTATTTACAAAAATTTATAATTTAAAAAACATTAATAATACAAAGTTATTGGAAATATAAAATAATTAACAAGATTAAGTTGAAAAAGTTAAAAATTCTCTAGCAAGTTTTTCAATGTGAGCTTTTCACCTTTGCAATTTTTAGAATATTAAAATAGGCCCCCAGTCACAGCTTATGGTTGCGCGATGAATAGGCCTTCAGAATAGATCGCCTTGGTTTTATGTAATATATTAATACTAAATTTAAAAAATTTGTGAATAAAAAAATTTTTTAGGGGTTGCTCAAGACCCTTAAACATTAGACAGGTCCCAAATATTTAAAAAAAAAAAGTTCTTCAAAAGCATATCATGTTGGGTCTCAAAAGAAGTGAAATTTTATTAAAATTTCAAAAATAATAAAAAAAATTTATGGAAAAAAAAACTGTGAAAAAATGGACTATTTTATTTTTTGTTAAAAAATGATAGTTTTTAAACCATTTAATTTAAACTAGTAATTTTTATATAAAATTATTTTTTAATTTTTTATAAAATTTCACTTCTTTTGAGACCCAACATGACATGCTTTTGAAGAACTTTTTTTTTCAAAATATTAGGGACCCATCTGATGATTAAGGGTTTTGAGCGACCCCTAAAATTTTTTTATATTCAAAATTTTTTTAAATTTAGTATTAATTTATTACATAAAACACATTTTGGGGGTGGCAGCAGACAATTTTAAAAAAAGTTGTTTTTTAGAGTCACCCTAATATATATATATATATATATATATATATATATATATATATATATATATATATATATATATATATATATATATATATATATATATATATATATATATATATATATATATATATATATATATATATATATATATATATATATATATATATATATATATATATATATATATATATATATAATATATATATATAATATATATATAATATATATATATAATATATATATATATATATATATATATATATATATATATATATATATATATATATATATATATATATATACACATATTTATTTATATACACATTTATATGTTTGTATGTATATGTGTGTGTTTAGATTAAAATGTTTTTGCAGTTTGTTATCAATTTCTACAAAGAATTTCACAATATTGCGGTAAGTTTTTAACTTTGATTTTTTTGACGTAACTTGTCTTCATGGATTTTACAGTTATGTCTATATCAATATTAAACATGGTCCTACATCAACTTCCAAAATATACTGAAAGTTTTATCTTACATTGTTAGTTAGGAACTTAATTATATGATGAAACTTCTCTTTTGTTTGTTTAATCAATTCAATGATGATGTAATTATGTGACATTTTTCAGCCTAGCAGAGATTACATATTTTCCTGACTGGTTTATTTAGTTCAGTCTGGTTTCTCTAGGCAACAGACTTCCTCAAAGGCTTTCCTTGATTAAAATTTTTAGATAAATTTTGTATTCTAATTCTGAAAATTACTTCAATCTCTGTCTAACTATAATGGTTGTGGAGATGAGCTATATCAGATGAGCTATATCCTTATTTTAAAGTGTTAAGCAGTACACATTTTTAGAAATTTAAAATATTACATACTTGTTTTACAAGTTACAATAAAAACTTGTTTGTTTTGTAGTTAAGTCTAAATTCTATAAGTGGTATATGTGTGTGTGTGTGTGTGTGTGTGTGTGTGTGTGTGTGTGTGTGTGTGTGTATACACACACACATATATGAATACATTGAAGTATTTGACGACCTGGAGGTAATACACTGCTTTAGAATGGTAGCCCTCCTATGAAAGTAAAAAAATTTGAATTAGTATATACAATTGCAAATTAGCTACAAAATCTACAAGAAATCATATATATGAGTGTAATAAAGAAAAAATCTATAGTTATAATTAATGAGGCCTTAAAGTTGGAGAAAACGGGGATAACCATTAATAAGAATGCCTTTGACCAAAGTTACAAAAATAAAGTTGTTCAAATGATCAAAATTACATTAATGGGGGTCATAACCCAAATCAAACAGCAGCATGACAAATAGATCAATGATCTTAGAGACCAAATTAATGGAGTAATCATCAAACCCTGGCAGCTACTGTAATGAAAATTAGAAAAGAGAGAGAGATTCGAGCTTGTTAACATCGCAATTTCAACTTTAGCCATATAACATACAAGGTATTCAAATTTTAGCAATGTTTGAACAAAAACATTCTTGAGCAAACAATCACTTTCCCCACTCACCGCAGAAAAAAACCCATCAAACACACTAGATTTATTAATCACCAATGAACCTGACAACATAGATGGTCTATATGAAGGTAACTAGCTTAGCTACACACCAGCAGGAGAAGCCCACTGCTTTCTCATGGCTCATTTGCTACAAACAACACTTCTGTTAAAGAAAAACAGAAAAGATTCATCTGGAGCAGGGCAAACTATGAAGCAATCTTAACACTAATCACATCCCAAGACTGGAGGACAGTTATCAGGTATTTCTTGACAAAATCAAAGAGTAGGTCACCCTACACATATTTTCCACCTAAACACCGTTCAAACAACAAAAACAACTTATGGAATAAGCCAGAAGTTGAAAAAGCAGTGGAAAAGAAAAGAAACCTTTAGCACAAATATTTTGCAGCTGGTAGATGGACTCTCATAGAGATTTGAGAAGTGTATAAGGCAGCCTGCAAGGAGTTAGTTAAAGATCAGCAGTTGTTAAGTACAAAAATGAAATTGCAAAATGAAAGAGTGAAGTTACTGAAAGACAACAATGGAAATCTTACAACAGACAGTCATTAAATTTCTCATTTACTTAATGTATATTTCCAGGTCTGTATTTGTTGTTGAACCTTTACATCAGATGCCAACCAAACAGAAATGGAATGTGTCCTGAGTAAAGTAGGAATAACAACTAAATCTGTTCAGCAAAAGCAAGAAGAGCTTATTGAGACATGCTCAAAAGGCTATGATAATATACATCCATAAGTTCTTTGACAATGCGCCACTACATTAGCCTGGCCACTAGCTATGATTTTTAAAATCTCTAGTCTCTAACCTATGGAAGCAAACATGACTCCTATATTTAAAAATGGAACCTTAATGAAATGCTCGAACTACAGATCAGTTTCTCTCACATTGGTATCCTGTAAGATAATGGAAAGTTTTATGCGCAAGAGAATCATGAAACATTTTTTTGAAAATAGACTCTTCACAAAATCTCAATATGGATTTCTTTCAAGGCGCAGCTGTTCAACTAATTTACTAGAGTCATGTGACATTTTAACAATAACGCTATTTCAAAATTATGTCATGGACGTAATTTACACAGACTTTGCTAAAGCTTTTGACAAAGTACCTCACCAGCGTCTTCTTCTAAAACTTAAAGCATATGGCATACACGATGCACTCTTGGAGTGGATAACAGACTGGTAAAAAAACAAAAACAGAATGTGGTTATCAGCAATAGCAAGTCTGAGTGTGTAAATGTTACTAGCAGAGTTCCACAAAGTTCAGTGTTAGGTCTACTTTTATTTCTGATATATATAAATGACCTTCCAGACAGCATGGCGCATCATATAAAGATCTACGCCGATGACAGTAAGATCTTAGGGGTCATTAAAACAGAAGATAATGCAATAAAACTATACATAGATCATGCAGTTGAATGGTCTAAGAAGTCTGCAACATTTTAACCCCAGTTCTACAATTTGATGTCTAGGTGATCTGTTAGAATTTGTGATACCAGTTTCTTGCATGATTTTTGTAATTGCTTTAGTACTTTTTCTTTGTTTTTCAACACAAATTTTGCAAATTGCCTGTTATTACGCCAAGAGATGAATTTGCAAATTCATCTCTCGGCGTAATAACGCGTAGTCTCCTACATTTTTCACTTCTTGCACTTCTTATGGCTATTTTATTTTATCAAAGTTACCTTTTATTTGCAATTTTGCAATCTTTGGAAGTGATTTGAATGTTTTAATAAAGCAGATATGAAATCTTTACGTTTGATATATCTTGAGCTTTTCGCATTTTTATGCACCCAAGTTCAAATATTTTTAGTTAGAAATATTAATTGATGTAATAGAATAAGTCACACAAACACTAGACAGTTGCCAAATTTTTATTTATTACATGCAAATAACAATTTTGCATAGAATATGAAAAAAGGTGCATTTGGCAGGTTTTTGCATATTGTAGTTTATCAATGCTAAAAAATGCCACAATTGTTTATAAGTATTACAACTTATAAAAAGAGATATAAAAAACTATTATTGATATTTAAATATTAAAAAATGTCTTGAATGGAAATAAGAATCTCTAGAATGGAAACAAATTTATTCATTTAAAATATTTAGTTGCAGTTTTTGTAAAAAAACAAACTGTAACTAATAATTTGACCGCTCACTGTAAGTTGTATTAAAATAAATTTTTATATGTTAAAGACGATCTTTAAAAGTCTTTCCTTCAGACAACCATTGTTATGTATTAAAGACAATCTTGAAAAGTCATTCCTTTAAATAACCATCTTCTTTTAAAAAAAAAAGATGGTTATTTATTCGTCTTCCTTTAAAAAAAAATTGTTGCGTATTATAATTTTTGGATGATAATATATTCAATGAATATATTATCATCCAAAAATTGCCATTTAAACTTTATATGCTATTGGTTTCGCTAATGTTGAATAGTTAGTGTTATCACAAGTTAACTTAAGTTGTTTGTAACTATTTTTTTCATTTAAATTTATGAAGCTACCAAAATGCAGAAAATTTTTAAATGGAATTTTCCACTTGTGACAAACATTTCCTTATGTAGAATTTAATTCTAAAATTGATAGTGACAGGCAACCAATGTTTCCTGAAATAAAAATAGTAATATCAATACAAAAATTGTATGATGCAAAAATGCAAAAAACTAACCCTTACTTTAATAATAATCTAAAAAAACTAATTTAAACTACTTTGAAAAAATGTTTTGCCCCTCTATGGTGCTTTGTGAAGACTGTTATGTCTTCTCAGAGCACCTTAATAACTAAAAAAGAAAAATATCTTTGATTCCCAAATTCTTAATGGACTTCCAAGACTCTTATCTCTAGGCAAAAATAGGGACTCTGGACGCTGACTTCCCACCCCTGGTTTTAACATTTCATATAGCTTTTAAAAGTTTAGTGGAATTTAAATTAAAAAAAAACAACAAAGTTTTAGTATTTGTACTATAAATCTTTGAATGTTATAATTATGCAAACAGTTTTTGTAAATGTTATAAATATATAAATAGTTTTCTTAAATATTATAAATATGTAATCAATTTTCTTTAATGTTATAAATATATAAATTATATCTTGAATGTTATAATATATAATTAGTTTTCTTAAATATTATAAATATATAAATAATTTTCTTTCATGCTATAAATATATAAATTATATCTTAAATGTTATAAATATATAAATTATTTTCTTGAAATAATAAAAGTTTTTTTTCCTTCAGAAAACACATTTTGATATTGTTGCTGTCACTGCGACAGGTCATTTACCAATAGAAAGTACTATTAACTCTCAGAATTCAATGAAGCAAGCAACTGTTACTGCCAAAGTACCTTCTTCGCCTGTAGGCCAACCAAGTGATAATTCAGCACGAACTGGCCAGGTATTTTGTTTATAGTTCAAATGCTTTTAAACGATTATGTTGTACAAAAATTTATTGTTTAAGAACTGTTAAGCATAATTAACTAATTGATTATTAATATTTAAATTATTTAATTGAATGATTTAAATTAATTATCATAACTAAAATAGTTGTTTTATTTAATTAATTATATAATTAAACTATATAGTTTAATTACATAAATAAATAAAATTAGAGATATTATTTATCTATATAATTAATTAGAGAGGCAATATTTCTCAGTTGTAGAAACGGCAATTACAGAAAAAAATCTGGTATAAAAGTCCTAATTAAATTGTGTTTATAGGTAGCTCATAAACTTAGGATGATAATATTTCAAATGTTTCACAAAAATATTTAGTCCTGATTTAAGTAAGAAACTGTCACATTAGAAATGTGTACTATGTGTTGTACTGTCTGTACTGTGTGTCCTGTGGTTTGGGACACAGACACAGTGGATAAAAGCTTATGAGAAATAAGAATTAATTACTTCATTTATATTTTTAGTACTATATTATTGTTTTATAATGTTTATATAATATATATATATATATATATATATATATATATATATATATATATATATATATATATATATATATATATATATATATGTATGTATGTATGTATGTATATATATATATATATGTTGTATAATATAACATATATATATATATATATATATATATATAATATATATATATATATATATATATATATATATATATATATGTTAATATAATATAAAATTTAATTATACATATTTATATAATATTATATAGTATGTATATGATACTGTAATAAGCTTTTTAATTTTAAAAATTTATTTAAATATAAATTCGAAAAAAATTTTGACTATACAGTTTGGGCATTTTTAGATAGTTTTGATACCAAAAGCAACAGAATCATTAAAAGTTTTAGCAGAGCTTCCAATAATTGTTGTGCTTATGTATCAGGTTTGTATAATAGCATTTTAAATCTTTATTTTAAAAAAATAAATCAAACAAGCATATTGAATGGCATTGTTATGTGATTTTTTAATCTCCGTTCTGAAATACTGTTCTGAGTTGGCGTTTTTTTTTGTTTCAAAATAGTATTCCAATTTGATTTGATTGTTAATTTCGATGAGAAAAAAATCAAATATCTTTAATAAAATGACTTATTTAGAAAATAAAAAATTATTTTAAAATGTTTACCAAGGGCCACAAAGGCAGGAGTACCAAGGGGGCCTTGCGCCCTCTCTAGATTTTTACAAAATGATCTATTTTTTTTACAAGTTAAGGATTTTGCAGTACTTTATTTATTAGTTTAGGTTTTTTTGGAGCAACATATGCAGGAAGCAGTATATGCACATGCCGAATAATAATCTAGAGTATCTATCTTATTTTTGTGTATCACTTTGTCTACACATGCTTATACATGATAATAAATTATAAAATCAAAAATCCAGATTATTTGTTGGTGTCTCTATCTCTTTTATTTGTTTAAAAATATTCAAAACACATTTGAAATCATTTTAAACCAAATTGTTGTCTGTTTCTAAGTTTATTGTTATTGCAATAAATGCAATAAGGGCGCCAGCAATTAAACTCCTGATTTTTTTGTTACAGATTTAAATAAAGCCATCTATCAAGCATGAAGTATTTAAACAAAATGGTTTTAATCACTACTTAATAGTTTAATACAAAATAAGAATTTTTTAAATGCTAATATTATATATAATTTTTCCACTAAAAATGTTACAATGTTATTAAAATTTTAAGTTTATAATTCATTTTTAACAAATCGGAGCAATATTTCAGAACAAAATATTTAATAATAAAAACATTCTTTTTAGAAATTTATGGTGTGGTAGTAAAAGATAATAATATTGCCATGAATTGTTCATAGATATAGAAAATGATTTAAACTTTATATAAAAAATAGTAATATTATAAATCAATTTTACAGAAAAGGATCTAAACTTTATATAAAAAATGTTTTTAATTAAAAACGTAATATATTTTCAATAATTTTTTACATTAAATGTAAATCGAAACAGTATTTTGGAACAGAGGGAGTATTATATTATATAAATTAAATTTTTTAAATGAACATAAAGTTATATCTATGTAAATTAACGTTAAGTTATATCTATGTAAATTAACATAATGTTATATCTATGTAAACTAACATAAAGTTATATCTATGTAAATTAGCGTTAAGTTACACCTATGTAAAAGAACTTAAATTAATTGTATTTTAGTTAATAAAAATCAATTTAATTATAAACCTGGATAATAATCATTTACTGTCAAAAATAGGAAACAGTTTTATTTACAATGAAAGTTATAAAACATTTATTGTAAATGAAGTGTTTAAATTTTTAAAATTAAAAAAAAAATTATTGTTAATAAAAAAGTATCTAATATAATATTATATAATTAATATAAATATAAGTTTCAATACAAATAATACAATATACTTTTAATACAAGTTATACAAATATACTAAACTTCATATGTTTTTTAAGCTTCATATGTTTTTTAAGTTATACAAGCAGAGTGTTCAAGGAAAAATTGAAGAATTTATACCAGTTGTCATGAAAACCATCACATTGCAACCATCCTTATCTGCAAGGTAGTTTAAACAGCTGGTTTGAAGTTTTTGCAATTAGTTTAAACAGCTTTTTTTTAATATTATTTTTTTATTTGAAATTAATTTTTTTTTTAAATAGGAGCTCTCCTCTATTCAACAAAGAAGTCTACGTTGACTTTACAGCTGCACAGATAAAAACTCTCTCATTTTTAGCTTACAACGTGAAGATATTTCAAGTAATTATACATAATATTTTAAAAATTAATTTAATGTGAATATTTTAATTTTGAAAATGAATGTTTTGTTAAAGGATTTAGTTGGCCAATATTCAACCAACATGGTTGCTGGAATGCTTGCTCTGTTTCGTTACTGTCCACAAGAAGTTGCGCATTTAAGGAAAGAACTTCTTATAGCTGTGCGACACATTCTTGCCACTGAGCTTCGATCTAGTTAGTTTTCATGTTGTTTTAATTTTATGTAGTATAAAATTATTTGTTAAAAACATAATTAAAAGCAGTTAGCAAACTTTTTTTCTTTTCAATGCAGCCAACATAATTGCATCACATTTTTACTGATCTAGCTGATGTTCGATTGCGTATAAAAAGAGAGCTAAATTATTTACAATTTTAAAATTGTTTGCCATTTTAGTTTCTTTAAAATTTTTTGTCATTAGTTTCTTTAAAATTGTTTGTCATTAGTTTCTTGAATATTAATTGAATAGTTTTGTAATCTTAGAATTAAAAATAAGAAGTTATTATAGTACTATGTTATGAAACAGATTGCTAAAAAAAGTACAAAATTTTTTCGTTTAGAATTTGTTCCTCATATTGAGCAGTTCTTTGATGAAGATGTTCTTATTGGAAGTGGATGGACAGTGAATGAAGCTTTAAGACCGCTTGCTTATAGTACTTTAGCTGATTTTGTTCATCATGTTCGCCAAGTTCTTACCCTCCCAAATCTATCAATGGCTGTGCAACTATTTTCAAAAAATGTTTATGACGAATCCCTACCACTTAGTATACAAAGAATGTCATGCAAGGTAAATTTTTAAATATCTTTTTTTTTCAAAATTTTTAAACAGTTTTTTAAACAATTTGTATAATCATTAGCTAAGTATTATTAAATGAAAAATAAACTAACTATAAGCTAAAATTAATAATAAATATAATTAATAATATAATTATACCAAGTAATAGTTATATAAAATAATAAGAGTAAATAATGATCTTAAAAAAAAAAACAATAAGTTTATTACATAAATTAAGATTATTCTTAAACCCTATCATTTACATCATAGAAAAAATTGAGGATAAATTACTGTTAGATAAGAATTCCAATAAAATTTCCTGTTTTAAATAGATAATTTGTTGCTAAATAGTACACAATGTACAGAAATATATGTATCCAATGTACACAAGTTAAGTGATTATTTGACAATATTCTTTTGCATACTTTACTTTTATTGATTGACAATTTTTGCATACTTAAAAAAATTTTTATTTCTGCCATTAGATGCTTTCTCCATTTCGTTTTTTACATTTCATTCAGACCTGATTTCCGCTTTGGATTGATTTTTTTTTAAACATAAATAAAGTGAGAATGTACATAATAAAGTGATTATTTCACAATGTTCTTTTGCATACTTTACTTTTATTGATTGATTGACAATTTTACATACTTTTCAAATCTTTTACTTCTACCATTGCTTACTTTCTCCATTTCATTTTTTACATTTCATTCAGACCTTATTTCTGCTTTGGCTTGATTTTTATTTCTCAATATGATTCTTTATTATCTTTCAATTTCTAAATTTTGCATTCATCTATTTTCTTCAAAATTTTTTAACAAAAAATGTTTTATAAAAAAATCATCATCATCATCATCATCATCACATCATCATCATCATCATCATCATCATCATCATCATCATCATCATCATCATCATCATCATCATCATCATCATCATCATCATCATCATCATCATCATCATTTAAATAATTAACATTTCTTGTGGATTATATCAAATATTGACTTTCTTGTCCTAACCCTTGCCCAAGCTTATACTTAGTGTCCAGTTCGGGTCTCAATTGTGTTAAAAGCTTATGTTTTATTTCCATATTTTACATCATAACACATCAGTGTTTATATTGTGTTTTGCAATGCACCATTATTCTTCTTTTTTTTTTTACTTTTCTTTAAGCGTTTCAGATTTTCCTCACTGGGTAATGTTAGCAGTGGTTTTTTTTACACTTTTTTTGAACAAAAAGTTTGTAAACAATTATAAAACTTATAAACCATTTGTAATATTTTATTCTTTACTAAAATAAGATTAAAAAAAAAATTCAAATATACAAATACTTTATCGATTAGCTGTAATGAAACTTTCTTCATATTTAGTTTTATTGATTATTTAATTTTTAGTTATTTTAAGTTTATGTATAACTATAAAAAATAACAAAAAATTTATTGTTTTTATTATTTATTTCTAAACTGTTTTAGCTTCTTCTAAATCTTGTGGAATGCATTCGGCAGAAAAGTGAAGAATCCTCTGTCAATGTAATCTTCTTTTTTAATGATGATTTTATATAATAATCAAAGCTAAACTTTAAGTTCTTTTTCTAATTTAAAAGGGTCGCGAAATATTGATGAAAATGTTAGAGGTGTTTGTTAGAAAGTTTCAAACAATTGCAAAGTATCACATACCTGGAATTATGAACAAATGGTTAGTAGGTTTTATTGGCTGGAAAATTATGGACAACTTTTTTAAAGTTCAACTTAAAGCTTGTTGTATCAACTTGATTTAGTGAGCCTGCTATAGAGCCTCCTGTCGGAAAAGAGATTTCTAATTTCCCTCCGTCACCTTCAATAAAAGATGATGATATTGATGAAGATTCTAAAGTATGTTTTATTAATTTGTATGATTTATTTTTGATTAAAAATATTTTTTAATTCTACTTTTTTAACAGAAATGTACTGGTACAGCTAAAGACTCTTTTTCTGTTCCTGACTATAGAGAGATGGTTAAAACACTTGTCTGTGGTGTTAAAACAATTACTTGGGGTGCTGGTTCTTGCAAATTGCCTGGAGGTATTTAATCTCTAATTTTGTAAAGGTTAGAACAAAGTAACTGCATGAAATTTGTTAGTTAGAAAAATAACTAAAAGCAACAATTGTAATATATCAAATAACATAAAAGATTTATGGCAAACAACAAAAACAAAATTTAATTATAATTAAGCCTAAACTATGTTACACAAACTTTTCAAATATTTTCTACTTTTTAGATATAACTATTTCAGTGTATCCACAAGGGAACAAAGTTTTTTTGCCTTCAGAGACAGAGATATTTATACGTTTGTTGAAATATGGTAAAATTGTTTTTTTAAATTATAATTTTTAAATTATCATGAAAAGCATACAATGTTAAGTATGATCTCATGATGAAATTTATTGCAACTTTAGATAAGAACCAATATTAATAAAGCATCATTTAACTGACCAATATTAAGAAGCAACATTTAACTGACTAATATTAAGAAAATAAGACTGCCTAATAATTATATTTTTAATTGGCAGTTGTTAATTAACATGCTTAACCAGTTGTTGATTAACTTGCTTAACCAGTGGTTGATTAACTTGCTTAACCAGTTGTTGATTAACTTGCTTAACCAGTTGTTGATTAACTTGCTTAACCACTAATCTTGCTTAACTATTAATCTGCATAAGTTGTTTATTTTGCAAAAGTTTGTCAATTTTAGATCACTATAAATACTTGAAATAAGTTTATAAAAATGTAGACTGCCATTTACTGAAAAAAATGTAGACTGCCATTTACTGAAAAAAATGTAGACTGCCATTTACTAAAAAAAATGTAGACTGCCATTTACTGAAAAAAATGTAGACTGGCATTTACTGAAAAAATATTCCAAAGGATCCATACTTATTCTTTAACAAATTAATTTTTAAAAATTGAAAAATCCTGATTTTTTTTTTATAATACTATAACAATATTAAATCGTTATACATAATGTTTAGCTTAAAGTTTTACTTAATGTTTTGCTGTTTATATATTCTGTTAATTTTTCATAACATAATATAAAAACTACCGGTAAGTTAACAAACATTTCACTTTTTTGCTATGAAGATGTTTATAGTTTTCTTAAGATAAACTTTATCAAAGATAAACTTTATCAAAGTTAGTTGTTACTACAATAAAGATATCATCATGGGTTTATTGAAATATTTTTATTTTATTTTATTGAAAAATTAGTCAATTGAACATAAAGTTGATCAAAGTTGGTTGTACCTACAATAAATTATCATCATGGATTTATTAAAATATGTATGGCAGTATTATTATCTAGTCTTGCAATCCAATATTTTTATAATGAATTGAATGCACTTAAGATTTCTATACAAATGTATATATATATATATATATATATATATATATATATATATATATATATATATATATATATATATATATATATATATATATATATATATATATATATATATATATATATATAGATCTATAGTTTGTTGGCTTTAGGAAGAGCAAAAGGAAAAAAGTGATTCTTACGCCAACACATACGTCTCTTTTAATTACTTTTGACTTTCGTCCAACATTTTCGTGTTGGACGAAAGTCAAAACCATTAATTTAATTACAAATTAATTGTTATATAAAAAAAACACAAAAACGCAAATTTAATTGACCGGAATGTTTTTAAAAATATTCTGAATGTTTTTAAAACATTCTGAATGTTTTTAACAATATAAACAATGTTTTTATTTTTATTTTTTTTAATAAAATGTTTTTATTTTTATTTTTTTTATTAAAATGTTTTTATTTTTATTTTTTTTACTGTAAATCATGCGCGGAGTGTTGCTACATCGACTATCTTATAGCCTGACTCGCAAGGGAGTGCTGCTACATCGACTGACAAATAGCCTGACTCGCAAAGGAGTGCTGCTACATCGACTGACAAATAGCCTGACTCGCAAGGGAGTGCTGCTACATCGACTGACAAATAGCCTGACCCGCAAGGGAGTGCTGCTACATCGACTGAGGGTTTGGTTGGGGCAGGCAGTCTATCATTATTAAAAAAAAAAAATTCCGGTCTTGAATTTTAATTTTTACTTTTTGTCAACAAAATATGGAAAAAACTTTTGGACAACATCTAAGGGTTCTATATATATATATATATATATATATATAGAACCCTTAGATGTTGTCCGAAAGTTTTTTCGATATTTTGTTGACAAAAAGTAAAAATTAAAATGCAAGACCGGAATTTTTTTTTTTTAATAATGATAGACTGCCTGCCCCAACCAAACCCTCAGTCGATGTAGCAGCACTCCCTTGCGGGTCAGGCTATTTGTCAGTCGATGTAGCAGCACTCCCTTGCGAGTCAGGCTATTTGTCAGTCGATGTAGCAGCACTCCCTTGCGAGTCAGGCTATTTGTCAGTCGATGTAGCAGCACTCCCTTGCGAGTCAGGCTATAAGATAGTCGATGTAGCAACACTCCGCGCATGATTTACAGTAAAAAAAATAAAAATAAAAACATTTTATTAAAAAAAATAAAAATAAAAACATTTTATTAAAAAAAATAAAAATAAAAACATTGTTTATATTGTTAAAAACATTCAAAATGTTATAAAAACATTCAGAATGTTTTTAAAAACATTCTGGTCAATTAAATTTGCGTTTTTGTGGTTTTTTTAAAAAACGATTAATTTGTAATTAAATTAATGGTTTTTACTTTCGTCCAACACGGAAATGTTGGACGAAAGTCAAAAGTAATTAAAAGTGACGTATGTGTTGGCGTAAGAATCACTTTTTTCCTTCCGCTCTTCCTAAAGCCAACAAACTATAGAACTATATATATATATATATATATATATATATATATATATATATATATATATATATATATATATATATATATATATATATATATATATATATATATATATATATATATATATATATATATATACATATATATATATATATATATATATATATATATATATATATATATATATATATATATATATATATATATGTATGTATATATGTATGTATGTATGTATGTATGTATGTATGTATGTATGTATGTATGTATGTATGTATGTATGTATGTATGTATAAAATTAGGTAAGTATGATTGTATACTCCTTATTTAATACTCTTTCCTGTCATTATTATATCTAGTCTTCCTTAGCATAAATCATTGTTTATTAGTCTAACAGAATAAGAAATAGATTGATCTCCTCTACTGTACTGTAGTAACTCTGGTGCTTTGGGGAAGTGAACTTAAAAAAAACGAAACTGTTTTGAATAAACTCCATTTTAATTTTGCATCATTGTTTTGACAGCGTTTAAGTATTATATATATATTTGATATAAGTATTTCTTAGTAACTTTGTTAATTGTAATTTCTTCTGGTATTTTCTTTTGGCATTTTCTGTCTTATATTTCTTCTGGTATTTTCTTTATTTGAAATCTTAGTGGTCTTACATATGAGAGCTGATTGATGATTGTTTTTAATGACTTTTTAGTAATGTTTCAGTATTCCATCCACAGTGTACTGTCAATCAATCTCTTTAAATTGACAACCAACCAAAACATGACTTTCAAAAGATTCTGGATTACACAATCTTTGTGGAACTTTTAATTGGAAATCATAGTTTGTATGGCAGGCTTATTGCTAAGGCATACATAGAGGAAACAACCACAAAATAGAAAGAGTGAAATATTAACAAAAAATTCTGATACTTTTATTATAATGACTTCCTTCAAAAGGTGTTTGTTGCTATATCAATCCCACCTCATTCAACTTGCTGGTAATTACAGAATATGTAGCAAATCTATTTTTTACACTACTTTTTGTAGTTTCATTTTTAGGTGTTTTTTTTTTTCATCTGTATTTGCCTTGCATCTGAACATCTAATAGGAGTATATTTTTAATTTAATTTCACAGTGTCTTGATATTTGCATCTGAACATCTAATAGGAGGATATTTTTAATTTAATTTCACAGTGTTTTGATATTTGCATCCGAACATCTAATAGGAGTATATTTTTAATTTAATTTCACAGTGTCTTGATATTTGCATCTGAACATCTAATAGGAGTATATTTTTAATTTAATTTCACAGTGTCTTGATATTTGCATCTGAACATCTAATAGGAGTATATTTTTAATTTAATTTCACAGTGTCTTGATGTTTGCATCTGAACATCTAATAGGAGTATATTTTTAATTTAATTTCACAGTGTCTTGATCACTCTTGGAGTAATGCTTGTTACTCAAATTATGTAGAATTTTTTTTCAGAACTAAAAGTCTCTTTTCTTATTTTAAAATTTAGAACTTTTAGGCAATTTTTTTTTACTAAAAATTATTTTATGCATGTAAAAATTAATTAATTGAATACTTTATAAATCGTTTAAAGAATTCAAGTTATAATTCAAGCTTAATTAAATGATATAATTAATTCAAAACTTAATTAAATGACATAATTAAATTCAAACATTTGGAAAAAATGAAGCAGAATAACGTGGATGAAAAAAAATAGTTTTGTGAATTATACAGATGTCATTTGTCCCCTTGAAATTATTGCCACCTTAAAAATAGATTTATATTGCTATTAGAAAGCTGTAAAATAAACAAAGAAGTAAAATAAACAAAAAAAGCACTTCCACAAAAAAGGGCTAATAATTTGCTTGGAGAAGTTCAGCTTGGAGAGTTTGAATTTTTAATAAGGAAAATTTGAGCCAGAAAAGTGGCTACACCAGATGTCTCTGTTTCACCGCAAGTGATCAAAAAAGCTCTGACCTGAACATCATTATTAGGCTGTCATTCACAATTTTTAAAATTTAATTTCTTATAGCATTTTTATTATGTTCCATTAAACAATCAATTGATATGCCTGTGTTGGTAACTGTGTTGGTAAATGCCTGAAATCCCAAAGTTGTACCTATTTATATCATAAGCAATAAATTCTTTCATTTTTATTTACAGATCTTTTTTATTGCAAAATGTTTGATAAACATTTTGGAACAGTATTAATCTAATTAACAACATGTATTTTAAACCAAACAATAAACACAGATAATTATATTCTCTTTTTTGTTTAAAATTGTTAATAAATGTTAACAAGTTCTTCTTTTATTATGTTGTTACAATGAGTTTATCACAATTTTTCATCAAGTTATTTGATAAAAACAACAACATTTGTGCTATTGTGCTCATTAAAAGGAGATATCTTGTTATACTATCTTATCCATAGATCAACAAAAACAGCAGCATATTATGGCATAAAATTTTATTTTTTAGCCCTTGTTGCATTAGATGTTTATCAAATATCCATAAATCCCACTGGAACAGGATATGTCAAAATGACCAAGTAATAAATAGTTTTTTTTATTTTAATAATTTTTTTTTTCACATAAAAATTATATCAATGTTGAAATTCATATAATTTTTATAAATTAATATCTAAAAGTTAATTAACTAATTAATCTTTCATATTAATATGAAGTTAGTAGTTATGAAGTTAGTAGTTAATAGTTAAGATGCAAATACTAAAAAAGAAATGTATATAATAAATATAATAAAAGTATAAACTAATGGAGCATTTAAAAATCTTTTATATATATTTCAAAACTTTTTTTCAAGTTCCCCAAATCAAATTCGAATGAAGGAGGAAAAAGAAATCCTTGAACATTTTGCTGGAGTGGTAATTAATGTTGTTTTTGCTGTAACTGTAACTTCTTTCAAAAAATTAAAATGAATATAAAAATATTTAATTTTAAATAGTTTATTGTAAATAACACATACAAAAGTTTTTTGTTAATTTAAACTTAGTATTTATTCAAAACATTATATATATAGTAATATATATAAAGACTTATTTATTTTTTATTTTTATTTTTTTAGTTTACTATGTTAAATACTGCAACATTTAAAGAAGTATTTTCTGCTTCTATTGATTACTTAGTAGAACGCATTCATAATAACTACGCATTTCAAATTATTCCCAATTCTTTCCTCGCTAATCCACACACATCTGCAACATTTGCGACAATACTTGTTGATTTTCTTTTGGGAAAGTTAAAAGACATGGGAAGTAAGAATATATATTATTTTTTTAATTAAATAAAAGTTTTTAGGAATGATTTTATAGCTTAATTAAAACTGTAAAACACAATTAGTTAAAAATTTAATTAAAATGTAGTTGTTAAAATGTAAAACTTTAATAAAAAAATAATCATGTAAAATTTATTGTTTTATTTCCCAGCAAAATCTGAAAGAGCAAATTTGTACCTAAAACTGTTTAAATTAGTGTTTGGTTCAGTGTCACTCTTTGCTCAGGAGAATGAACAAATGCTTAAGGTTTTGTTTTTTTTAAACTTTTTATGTTTATGTTGAGTCCTTTTTAATTAAAAAAAAATTGTTTTAAAATATTGTTCATGTTTAATAAAAGTTCTTTATTGGATGTTAAAGTGAAACCAGTGATGCTTATGTATATGATGATGTTGAGGTGATCATGTTTGATCACCTCAACATCATCAATAATGATTATCCTTATCATAAAACCAAAATACAATAGTTAATTTAATAATTCAGTATATTATTATTTATAAATTAGTGTTTAAATTTTCATCAACTAAGTACATTAGTACATTTTTAATATAAGATAGTGCAATATAGATTGAGTTTCAATTAAGCATTAATGTAAATTTTATTTATGTAAATTTTACTAAATTTTTAATATCAACTAAGTACTAGTATTGTTTGTTTTTAAGCAAGATTGCTGAGCTGAGATTTTTTTTTGGTTCATCAAGAATTTATAGGTTTAGCTCAATAAATTATTTTTAGCTATGGCTCCGCTCTGCAAGTCTGATTTTAAGATTTCAATAAAGTACCATAGTAATTGATTGTGTTTTTAATATTAAAGTTTATTATTAGCCTCACTTGCACGATATTGTTAACAATTCAATGGAACTTGCTTTATCAGCTAAAGAACCATATAATTATTTTCTCCTGCTCAGAGCTTTATTCAGATCAATTGGAGGAGGTAATCAATGTAGTATAATGATATTTTATAAAAGTGACTAGCAAGTATGGTGTAGTAAACTGTAAGGTTGTTTGTGATGTGGTGTGGTAGTTTATGTGTTGGTGTTTAATGAAATATGGTGTGTGTTTATATATGTGGTGTGATGTGTGTGGTATATTAGATCTAAGTAATTAATATTTCAGTTTGGAAAAAGTTCTAATATGTTATATATATTGTAAATAAACACATATTACCACTTTTGAAGCGGGTACTCAAACTAACGCAACTATATTGTGTAGAGGGTACAATTTTTTCAAAAAAACAACAACAAAAAACTCATAAAGCCACAAGTAAAAATATCATTTTCAAAAAAAAAGCCACAAGTAAAAAAAACATTTTTATTGATTAAAAACCACATAGTTAATATCCTAAAAAAAAGAATAACAAAAACCATATGTATAAAATTTATAAGCAGAACATTTACTATCTGCAGAACTGTAGAACCCATTTTAAAAAGGGCACTATTGCCTGTTGCTTGCTCCTAATAGCATTAAAGGGAAATTAATTTTAAGAAATTTTTAATTAAGTTATATGACCTTACATGTTGTTCAGCATTTTAAAAATGTTTCTCTTCGGATTTTAATGTTTCTCTTTGGATTTGATAGTCTTCTAGACCTTCAAAGTTTACACCTTCAAGACCGTATAGACCTTCAAAAGTCTAGGTCTTCTAAAACTTTGAAGTTTTTTGTCATTTTTTAAAAATGAAAAAATACAGCATTTTTATAGGAGCGATTTGTAAAGCTAAAACCAGCTATATTTGTAACATATATACTGTGGAGAGGGAAGTTGATTACAACAAACAGTTTTAAATCTTCTGTAGCCATATTTAAACTTATGGCAATATATGGATAACTATTATAATAGTGTTCACACTTGTAAAATACTTTTACAACATAGATTCCAGACATGTGGCACTATTTGCACAAACAGAGGCCTTCCTCTTTGTTTAAAAAGTGCAAAACTGATAAAGGGTGAATCTATCTTTCGTTGTTGACAAAACAATTTATTACTATGTTGGGAACCAAAAAAACCTTTCTGAATAATTTCCACAATACATTTAGCCGATATTGTAGAAAGCCACAATATTGATTGGGTCACAAAGGAAAGAATTTTTAAGCCAATATGCGTGGTTGATTATAACAAATACATGAAAGGTGTTGATCGCGCAAATCAATATTTGTCTTATTACTCTTTACTATGTCATACAAAAAATGGACTGTGATGTTTCTAATAAATTGTGCACTATTTAATGCGTACTGAGTTTTTAAAATATTAAATTCAAATTTTAAAAAAAAGATTTTTTACATGCTATGGCAAAGGAATGGATTAGCGAATTTACTCAGGAAAATGGAAATAATAATATTTAACAAAGTATACAACATACAGATAAGTTCAGTCACCAAACATTTTATAAAACAAAATGCATCAATTATGCGCCTTAGTAGTAACTACTAAGTTTGACTACTCGTTCAAGCAACTTTCATTAAATTTTTGATTGTGGTTTTTCAACTAAACAAAATAGAGATGGGCCGATTCTAATTTCGATTCTCTCAATTCCAGCGATTATGAAGGAATTGTAAAATCACGGTTCTCTCCCTTTTCTAACGATTCTGATTCTTTCTTAAATGACTTTTCAACAACTTCACTTCTTTTATTAATACTCCCTTGATAATTGAAATAAAATATACACTCTTTGCTGTTAATACTCTCTTGATAATTGAAAAAAATATACACTCTTTGGCGTTGTGGTTTAATTTACGTTAAATTTTCACTTTTGCGTTTAATATCATTGTTAAAGTTAAGTAAACTGTGAAGGAAAACGTTAACAAAAGTAAACATTGCAAATACGCAAAATACTGCCACAAAATTTCAATTGATATTTGAACCAGCAATAAGGACTGTTATAATAATCTTATTTGCTTGTTTTATTATAATTATTATTGTTTGTATTATTATTTTTTATTATTATAAATGCTGTTGTTATTTCAGAATATAGTATCATTATCATGCCAAAACATAAGAAAAACGAGGCATGGGACTATTTTGCGATCAATTTAAATGACACTAACTCCGCAATATGCAGCTTTTGCAAAACAGTTATATCCAGGAATGGTGGCAGAGTTTCTCTGTCATACACAACATCGAGCACGCTAAAACATTTAAATGCTTTTCATAAATCTGATATCAAAAATCAGAAACAGGATAAAGCTAGTATTATGGATTTTGATATATGCACGGATAGCTCTACTGCAGGACCATCCTCTAAATCCAGTCCTAACCTGCTTGTGATACTCCTACGACCATGCCAAAAGAACCTCAATCTACTACACTCACATCCGTATTCACAAGTCTCAGGCCTAAGTCTGAGGATGCAGAGATCAATAGTAAAAGCTCTTCTTCTACATTTAGTTCTGTAAAAATGAAGCCTAGATCTTCATCTCCTAAACAACCAACAATACACCAAGTGTTTGCAAAGACCGGCCTCTCACATCTACAGATCCGAAGGCAATAAAAATTACAAGGCTTATTGCAGAAATAATATGCGCAGATAACCAACCTATTATTATAGTAGAAAATCCTGGTTTCAAAAGATTACAACAGTTTTTGGAGCCAAGATATACAATACCAAGCAGAAAATACTTCTCGACTATTGAAATTCCTAACATTTATTAGAAGGTATCAAGTAAAATTCGTTTCTTGGCAAAGAAAGCTGATCATGTTAGTATAACTACCGACATGTAGAGCTCCTCAGCTAATGTTGATTACATGAGCCTAACAGCACATTTCCTCACAGAAGATTTGAAGCAAATTCACATTTGTCTTGTCACAGTTGTCACAGTTGTCATCAACCTGCAGATAATCTTGTTAAATTTATGAATATTAATATTAAAATATTGTCTCTGCTATGGAAGTAGGGAAGTTTTCAAACATTCCTTGTCTTGCCCATACACTTCAGTAGGTTGTAAAAGATGGCTGTCTTGACAATGAACGCATTTCTTTACTAACTGCTACATGTAGAAGAATAGTAGGACACTTAAAACATTTGGTTAAATTGTTCAAACTTTTGAGACAATCTCAGGAGATTTCGGACTTCCTAAACACAGCATCATTAAGATGAGCCAACTAGATGGAATAGCACCTTCCACATGCTAAACCGTTTAATTGAACAAAAAGATGCGATTCTGTTGGTAACGCCACATTTTTCAAAAGCTGCTTGATAAAACAAAGAATTGTCAACCAACGAATAGGACAGTTTGGTTTCTCTCATTGCTGCTTCAAAAGTTTTTGAAGACGGCCTACTTCAAGTTCATTGAAAGTGACCACATAAGAAGTTATCCCAATAACTAATGCAGTAACATGTCATTTGATCGCATCAAGGACTACAGAAATTTCAAAGAATCTCTGTGTGAATCTTTGCATTGTCATTACGAAGACTGCGAGAACAAACCTATATATGCTTTTGCAACAATACTAGATCCCAGATTTAAAAACAAAATTTTTAGGAGCAGAACGATGGGTGAGAAAGCTGTAACTTTATTGATCGATGAGTTGAATGCATTGGACATAGACGAAGGTCTTGAAAATAAAGTTGCTAAAAATCAAGAACAAACCACACCTGCTCCAGGTGCTGTCTGGTCATTATATAAATAAATAATCAACACAAATTCTATAGTATTGTATGCGCTTCTATATTATTATTGTACTTTAAATATTGCAAAATATTTGACTATGTTTCTCTGTGTAGCGACCATTTTTGTCAAGGTCCGTGTTTTGGATTTAAAGAATTGAGAGTGGGCTGTTAAGAACAGAGAATAATTGAAAAAAAAATGAGTAGCTTCCACGACTGAAGTGGCCCCCTCGGCCTTGGTAAGGTAAAAAAATGAAAAAAAATTAAATTTTTTTAAATATTTTAGATACATACTGGGTATGTCCAACGAAGTAGCAGTGTACTTAAAAGAACCAACACTCGCAAGTCATGAAGACATGTTTGATTACTGGAGGAAATTCAAATTTCCTAATATGAAAAAACTTGCACAGAAATATTTAGGGACGCCTATATGTACAGTGTTTTCAGAGCAGTTATTTAGTACTGTGGGGCTTATCTGCAACTAATGGTAGTGACTTATGTAAATGCTGAAAATACAACATTCTGTTTATCTGATCACTATCCATTACTTATGTCTATATTATTTGTTTCTTGTTAATAATAAGATTATACAAACATTCTATATATTATTTGTTATTTATTTATATGATATTAGTTAAGTTGCTATTACTTCATAAGGCCGACACGGTTTTTAAAGTAGGGGGGGGGGGCACACTACCTTATTTTTAAAAAAATCCTCATTTTCTAGGTCAATTATCTCTGAAAAAAAAAGTTTTCGATAAAAAGGTGTGGGGAGGGCGTGCTCCCTAGAGCCTCGGTGTTGTTAGCCCTGTTTCAACTACCAATATAACTGATTTCAATGTTTTTGTTTTTAAAGTCTGTGTAAGTATTAAAAACAGTTAAATTAAAATAATAATCACAAAAGAATCGGAATATGGTAAATAAAGATATGGTAAAGAATCAGAATCACAATTGAGAATTGGAATCGGAATCGGTATTTTTTGGAATCAGCCCATCTCTTAAAAAAAAAAAAAATCAAGTATTAATACCCGACCCGCTGTTAAACAGCAGTCCGTGCAACAGATACTAATACCCAACCCACTCAAAAAGTGTTAATATGCGAATAAGCACATAAAAGAAAGCTAACATGCTAGAAACACCTATATTTATATTTTAACAGTATTTATATTCAGAGTATATTTATATTATATTCAGAGTATATTTATATTATATTCAGAGTATATTTATATTATATTCAGAGTATATTTATATTATATTCAGAGTATATTTATATTATATTCAGAGTATATTTATATTATATTCAGAGTATATTTATATTATATTCAGAGTATATTTATATTATATTCAGAGTATATTTATATTATAGAGTTGGTAAATTCAGTAATGAAGTTGTTTTGAAAAAAACCTTTCAGAAATTACTTTGAATACTCAAAATTTGATTACTCAAAGAATTTATATTTTTTGTTAAATAAAATATTAAATTTTATTATGAAACATTTTCTTTTACATTAAAAATTAAAGGGGCGTGTATTCACAAATCTAAGAAATTACAAAAGAAATTTATGAATTTTAATGAACATTTAGACAGAATCATTTTTTGTTAGTTTTCATGATTTTAGTTTTGTTAATAAAAAATTGTGAAAATATTGTTGTCAATGGGTTGTGGGGTTCTAAAAGATCCAATAGTGTTTAACAACAAAACAATAGTGCTTAAACTTAACAAGAATAATTGAAGCAAGACTCATATTGTAAGTTATTACTTTTAAAAATAAAGTAAGAAGTCTAAAGTTTTAAGAAGCAGATGAATAAATAATTAAATAACAAGAATAATTGAAGTTTATTAATCAATAAAAAAAACATCAAAAAAATGTGAATGAAAAATAATTATCAAAAATAAAAATAATCACTAATAATCTATGGTAAAGGCGTGCAACTTATACTTAGATTAAGACATAATTTATCAACAAAGATTACTTAAGTTGAATTTAATAACAAAGTCTAGAAGAAAAAAACATGATTTGTAAATTATAAAAATGATTAAAATTTTAGTTAAAAAATAGGTACATTAAAATCAAGTTTAAATAAAAAAACTTTCTTTCCTTTCCTTTCATATATTTTCTATAAGAATGCATTTTATATTTAGACAACTTTTTACTTATTTCGTTATTTAAGAACTTTAAATTTAAACTTATAATTTACAATTATAAATTTACGAGTATAAATTGAGCGCTGCTAAGTATTGTTTAACATGTTTTTCTAAATTAATTGTTTAATCAGGCATGAACATTAAAAAAGCACAAGTAGACAATAAATTGTCCAATTGTGCTTTTTTAATCTTCATGTCTGAGTTACTGATCAGTGTTATGGCAACTTGGTTTATTTATTGTTTTTAATTTTAACTGATTTGTATTTCATTTTAATACAATTTAACAATTTCTTTTTAATCAGTTAAACAAAAATTTTTTTATTGTAATTGTTATAATTTGTAATTTTTATTTAATTCTTCAAAAAATTTTATTTATATCTTCCAATTACTTTTTTTGTAAATAAATACATCTGTTTTGCACAGAGTATAACTCTAAGTGTTTTTTCTAAAGTATTGATTTTTTTTTTAAAGGTAACCATGATTTGTTGTACCAAGAGTTTCTACCACTGCTTCCTGCATTATTGCAAGGTCTTAACAACCTGCAAAGCGGAGTACATAAGCAACATATGAAAGATCTTTTCGTAGAGCTATGCTTAACAGTACCAGTTCGTTTAAGGTTATTAAGTTATTTAAATTTAAGAATTTGATTTTATCTGCTTATAATATTTTTTTAGCTGCTTGCTAAGTTATGCTAAAGTTTATTTCTTTCATATTTTTTTTGGTTTCAGTTCATTGCTTCCATATTTGCCAATGTTAATGGACCCTTTGGTTTCTGCTTTAAATGGATCTCAATCATTAGTTAGTCAAGGACTTCGTACTCTTGAACTATGTGTTGATAATCTTCAACCGGATTTTCTTTATGATCACATATTACCAGTTAAATCTGACTTAATGCAAGCTTTGTGGAAAACATTGCGTAATCCAATGGAAACTATGGCTCATGTTGCTTTTCGTGTGCTTGGAAAGTTTGGTGGCAATGGAAGAAAATTGTTGGAGCAACCACAAACTTTGAATTTTAGACCAAATGAAAACATTGGACCTTGTTTAATGTTGTACTTTACAGAAACCAATGAACCTGTAAACTTGCCAGTATCTGTAGTAATAGACAAAGCATTAAGTGTCCTAAAAACACAGATACCATCTTTACCATCAGTTACACAAAACAATTACTCAGTAGATAACATTCCATTTTACAAAGAGCAAGCTTGGTTTATAATTAAACATTTTATTGTTGCAGCTATATCTAAAGAAGATTCCACATTGTTGCTTAAAATATTGCTAAAAGATGTGAATTTAAAAGATTTTCCTAAAATAGGTGAATTTTAAAAAAGCACAAGTAGACTATTTGCAAAAATAAAACTTTTTTAAAAGTTTTATTTTTGCAAATAGTAATTATTTTATATATTTTATATATTTAGTATTTTATAAATTATGCCATGTAGTAATATCTATCATTATATATATTGTTGTTGATATTTTTTTTTTTTTTGTATTTTGCAAAGGAATCAATTGACACCATTAAGTGTACATATATTGACACCATTAAGTGTACATATATTGACACCATTAAGTGTACATATATTGACACCATTAAGTGTACATATATTGACACCATTAAGTGTACATATATTGACACCATTAAGTGTACATATATTGACACCATTAAGTGTACATATATTGACACCATTAAGTGTACATATATTGACACCATTAAGTGTACATATATTGACACCATTAAGTGTACATATATTGACACCATTAAGTGTACATATATTGACACCATTAAGTGTACATATATTGACACCATTAAGTGTACATATATAGACACCATTAAGTGTACATATATTGACTTAATTTGGTAGAACATGTAGAACAGACATAACAAAAAACATAGAAATAAAATTATCAATTAAAAAAAAATAACGCTCCTTTGTAAATTGAATTTTTTAAATAAAAAAACCAATCTAATTAGTTTCCAAAATCATTATTATCGTTTTAACAAAAAAAATTCAATTATTATTGTCATCATTAGAATTAAAGTCCATTTGTTATTCTTTTCTTTATGGTATTATAGTTATAATTGTTCTAGTACTATTAGATGTAATAATTATCAACAACAACAACAAAGGTAATAATGTTAATACTGGTAATAATAATAACAATAATAATAATAATAACAATAATAATAATAATAATAATAATAATAATAATAATAATAATAATAATGTAAAGGAAACGGGTTATAAACTTGAAAATATTTCAGGGAAAATGCCAGTGCAATCAAGCATGGATGAACAATCTAAGAAAACTTTTCAACAAGCATTAACTGGTATGCTATTTGCTTCATCTATTAAAGAGCTGCAAAATGATTCACTTCCATTTATGTGTGGCATATTAAGACAATTTGCACTAGTGATGATTGTGCAGCAGAGTGAATTATTTTACAAGCAACAAAATGCATGGTATTTTTTAAATATTTCTTTTCTTAATTTAGTTTTTTGTTTCTTAAAATGTTTACAAAGTTCATGTTTTAATTAATTTTTTTTTTTTGATGATAATTTTTTTTTTGATGATAAAGCCATTTGATAATAAATTGTTAAAAAATCACTTAATTTAAGTAGTTATATAGAAACTCTTTAATTCCTTTTGAGAATTATCTTTACAAAATCATTTTAAAAAGTTAAAATTAAGTAAGAAGTTAAAAAAAAAAAAATTTTCACAAATCTATAGCTAATATCATTTCAAACTTAGTATAATTGGAATGGATGTACACACAATTGTTGATTCTATAGCTGATATTGTTTCGCACGAGGACAAAGATCTAACTAAATATGGAAACTTAGCAATCACTGTTCTTTTTGAAACTGCTTCCATAGTAATGCAAGATAAACTAAAAGCTGCTCAATTGCCTTTCTTTGAATATTTAGCAGGTATTATCATTATAACTCAAAAATTAATTATGATTTTAATAATTCAGTTAAGTAAAAAATTTTTAGTATATATTAGATGATAGCAAAGTTTATGAATTTTAAAATTATTTAAAAAATACTAGTAAAATAGTTAATAGTAGGATTTTAACAATTTTTCATCAAGAAAAACTGTGTGGATGTTGTTATGAACGTGCTTGGTTTGCAAAAAGTGGTGGTTGTTCAGTTGTAGAGTTTTTAATGAACACCTTTCCTATTGAATGGGTTGTGGAACATCAACCAATGTTTATAAGTGCACTTATGTTTGTAATGATGGATCTTTTAAATGAGGTATTACTAAAAATAATTTTAAAGAGGCATTGTAAGTAATCTTTGAGACTGTGATACAATATGTGTATAATGCTTTTGTATTATTTGTATACACTGGAACTTCTCTTTATTTTTTTAGCAACCACCATAGTCACAGTCTTGTATATATAATACTAAATAATACTAAAACACTAGGTTTAAAATTTTTTTGAACAAAAAATTATTTTAGGGGTAGCTCAAGACCCTTAAAAATTTGACTGGTCCCTAAAATTTTGAAAATAAAAGTTCTTTTAAAGTATGTCAACCTGGTACTCAAAAGAAGCGAAATTATATGAAAACTTTAAAAATAATAATCAATTTACAAAAAAATAACTTTTTTCTAAAATAAATGCATAAAAACTATTGTTTTTAAGCTGAAAATAAAAAAAGTCATTATTTTCAAGTTTTAAAAAAAATAGTTTTTTTAAACATGCTTTTTTTGTAAAGTGATTACTGTTTTTGAAGTTTTTATATAATTTCGCTTCTTTTGAGTACCAGGTTGACATACTTTAGAAGAACTTTTATTTTCAAAATTTTAGGGACCAGTCAAATTTTTAAGGGTTTGAGCTACCCCTAAAATAATTTTTTGTTCAAAAAAATTTTAAACCTAGTGTTTTAGTATTATATAGAACAAAGTAAAGGGGTAGGAACAGGTTTTTTTCAAAAATGTTGTTTTAAGAGCCACCCTAATATATATATAGGGCTCAAAAACAGCTGCAGGACATTGGGCATTATCTGGTAAAAAACACCATCTTTTTTTTTTTTTTTTTTTTTTTTATATTCACCTCCTCAAGGCCAAGAAGGCCACTACAGATGAGGAGGCTACTTAATAGTGGTTATAACCCTCTCTCAACTCTATAAATCCGAAACACGAACCTCGACGAACAAGGCCGCTGCGCGGAGAAACAAGTTGAGCGCGGTACTACCAGGGACGTGGTGGGGATCGAACTAGTCATTTTGTCTGACCCATATTTTTTAATACTTTGTTTGATGGTTTGAAATTTCAACAAATATTTTAGCCTTTTAAACCCCTTTTAAATTTATTTTACAAAAATTTTAACATAATAGTTATTTTAATGCTTATAGAAACTAGTCATTTTTATTGTGCGATTTAATTTGAGTTATGTTATGTAATGTTTGTTTTAATTTTTAAACAAATGTTTATCTTATTAAAATGCTCTATTAATTTGAGTCATCTTATGATACATTAGTTTTTGCCCTAAAGTTTTTTGTTTTGTTGTTTGTGACATGAATTATAGAAAATGTTTAAAAAAATTTAAATTTTTCATAAAAAATATTCTTTTATAAATTAAATAAAATGGATTTGTTGTAAAGAATCATTAGAAGTAATTTGATACTTTATATAATAAAATGGATTTGTTGTAAAGAATCATTAGAAGTAATTTGATACTTTATATAATAAAATGGATTTGTTGTAAAGAATCATTAGAAGTAATTTGATACTTTATATAATTGATAATTTGAATCATTAGAAGTAATTTGATACTTTATATAATAAAATGGATTTGTTGTAAAGAATCATTAGAAGTAATTTGATACTTTATATAATAAAATGGATTTGTTGTAAAGAATCATTAGAAGTAATTTGATACTTTATATAATAAAATGGATTTGTTGTAAAGAATCATTAGAAGTAATTTGATACTTTATATAATAAAATGGATTTGTTGTAAAGAATCATTAGAAGTAATTTGATACTTTATATAATAAAGTAATAAGTAAGCATTCTTTAAAATGCATAATATAAAAAAGATTTTTAAAAGTTTTCAAAAAATGTAATATGTTATAAAATGTTAGAAACATTATTGTAAATAAAAAACTATAATTTCAAACTTCTTTTAAATTATAGTTATAGATTTGGTTGTCAATAAAAATTTTATAGATTTGGTTGTCAATAAAAATTTTATAGATTTGGTTGTCAATAAAAATTTTATAGATTTGGTTGTCAATAAAAATTTTATAGATTTGGTTGTCAATAAAAATTTTATAGATTTGGTTGTCAATAAAAATTTTATAGATTTGGTTGTCAATAAAAATTTTATAGATTTGGTTGTCAATAAAAATTTTATAGATTTGGTTGTCAATAAAAATTTAATAATAAAAAAGTAAGTAGAATATGACTAAAAACAAATAAAGAAAAAAAAAAGAAAAAAGAAGAACCAAAGAAACCTAGAATCTTATGTATCAATAACACAATCTTATGTGGGTAACCATGACAAAACAATAAATGCATTGATAAAAATTAATATGATTAAAACAAAATCTTATGATTCAATTTTAAAGAGAAAAATCAGGGAATAGTTTAGTTTAGGGAATAGTTTTTTTTTACTGTTAAACATTGAAATGAAATTTTCAATGATAAAAAAACTAAGTAAAAACTTGTTTTTGTGTGCCATTTACAACGTGCCTAAAGAAAGACATGGTAAACTATTATTGCCTTTAAAAAGTTGAAGAGTCTCCTGTTGCTCTCAATAGATCATTTGTCTTTCCACAGCTTTATTCCTAATGTTTCATTAGTTTATTTTTTAGTCTTAGTAGATCAATTTTTCCTAGATGTAGGAATCAATAATTTCTTAAATATAGGAATCAATAATTTCTTAATAACTGATTAAAAACAAACAGTTGATAATGAATATTTAGACTTTAAAAGTGAAAAAAAGCTTTTAAAGAAAAATTACTTTGCAAAATTTTTTTAAAATTTAAAATTTCAATAATTTTTTTGTTTGTTAACAAAACATCATTATATTCATTATACAAATTTTAATTTTAACTATGGCGGTTTTTCCACATTTAATATATTTTAATTATGATAATATATTTTAATTATGATAATTTATTTTTTTAAATGCAGACTTTTTTTAACCATTTAATTTTTTAAATGGTTAAAAAAGGTTTTTCAAATCGTATTTGTCAAGGTTCGTGTTTTGGAGTTATAAAGTTTAGAGAGTTTTATAACCACAATTAAGTAGCCTCCTCATCTGTAGTGGCATTTTTAGCCTTAGGGAGATGAGTTTAAAATTAATTAAAAACGAAAAATTGAAAAAATTTGTCAAACCGACAAACAAACAAATATGCAACTCAAATAAATTTTAGTTGTATCAAAGTTGTATTATAATGTTTAATATAAAATACATTTTCAAAAAATACACAAATACAATTTTAAGATGCTAATGCAATAATTTATATTTTTATTTTCAAAGAATCATCAGTCCTGTTTTTATTATTGTTGCAAAATTAATCTATACAAAAAAATGTAAATTACACATAGTTACTATGAGCGACTATTGTAATTGATAAATTTTAATTAAATACACGAAATATCAATTAAATTTATATATATGTCGGCTATGTGTAATCATAAATTATTAGTTTTACCAGTATATGTGGCTTGCTTATTAAATGATAAACATTTATTGTAGTAAATTACTATTTTATTGTTGCAAGTGATATGACTTTCCATATGGTGCGGTAAGATGATTCAAACTAATCTACTTTTTAAAGGTAGAGTTTGCAAATTTTGCATATAATTTGAGTAAATTAGACAGTTGTTTAAATGCCAATACTGAAATAATATTATAAAAAACATTTTTAAATCTTTCATTAGAAGAAACTTTAAGTAAAAGTTTTGCTTCAGTAACATGAGGTTGACAAATAAGGTTGCTATCGAAGGTTGTCACTAATGAAAATATTTCTTTAGATGTCTTTAGTTGTGCTGGTCCTTGCGTTATAAAGTTGTGCTGGTCTTTGCATTGTAAAGTTGTGCTGGTCCTTGCGTTATAATGTTGTGCTGGTCCTTGCATTATAAAATTTTTCTATAAAAATCACAATCTTTTAACCTTTAGTTCTATTAAAGTTTTTTGATACGAAATATGAAAACAATTATTCTTTTTGCAAAATTATAAGGAATATTCTTTATAATGTGAAATGGATGATGACATGGATGATGATGAAATGGATAATGACATAGATGATGATGAAATGAATGATGAAACAGATGATGACATGGATGATGATGAAATGGATGATGACATGGATGATGAAATGGATGATGACATGGATGATCATGAAATGAATGATGACATCGATGATGATGAAATGAATGATGACTATTATAGTTTAAGTAGTCATGAGTGTTAGTTTCTTTATACTAAATTTCTGTTTGAATTATTTTGTAGTTTTCCAGAATAATTGCTAAAAATGATAAAATATCTAAAAAGTTAATACCACTATGGGTGTTACCATTTTTAGAAAATTTGGTACCAAAATCAATTGTAAAAACTAATTAAAAACTAATAGTTGTTTAAATCAGTTAATGAAATTTTTAATTTTCTGGTATGTCAAGATATGTTTATATCTGATGTCACGTTGTGATATATTTTATCTCATTAGCCGTTTTTCATTTATGTTTTTCTATCAAAATTAGATTGTTAAAAAATCTTTTATCGCATTCCAAACTTTATTTTTCATGTTGTAACAGATAAAAGATGGTCTTGATATTTAAGTTTGTTAATATAATATGTTGAATCCATTACAACTAAAATATTACTTTTGTCAGTTTTTTTAATCACGATGTCTTTCATTTATTGTAAATCTTTTATTACTGCTCTTTATTGTTTTGTAATGTCATCGACATATTGAACTTAAGTAGGTTTTATTTGTTCAATTTTTGTAATTATTTAATTTAATTCTGGCAGAGTGGTTTTAGTATTATAATTTTATTTATTTTTAATTATACTTATGTCATTATTTGTTGTATCATAAAATTTTTCTTTATATATATATATATATATATATATATATATATATATATATATATATATATATATATATATATATATATATATATATATATATATATATGTATATATATATATATATATGTATATATATATATGTATATATATATATATATATATATATATATATATATATATATATATATATATATATGTATATATATATATATATATATACACAGTGCTGGCCAAAATGATCCGACCACGCATTGTTTATCTATGTATACAGTATGTACATTGTAGTGTAGGCGCTTTCCTCGGAATTTCACTATCACACTTTGCATGCATGATTGGCAAGTTATCAGCCAATCAAAAAAGTTGTACCATTGTTGTATATACCATCACATGCGTGGCTGTGAATTACTATTTGCATTTGACTATGGCGACAACATCACCTAGAAAACATGCTAAAATATAACTTTTGATGGAAGACGAGAAGTCTGAACGTGCGATTGCTGCACAAATGCCTAAGACAACTGTTCACAACGTCATTCAGCACATCAAGTTACCAGGTACCAGTGCTGCAAGAAGATTCAGTGGCAGACCGAGATGTACCACATCAAAAACTGATGCTATGATCCGCCATGCAGCCACAAAGGACCCACTGGCATCATCTTCACAAATTCTCAATAAACTGCCTCCTGATGTGAATGTGAGCTCTCGCACCATTCGGCGACGTCTTGTGGACGATTTCAGTCTTCGATTTTATCGCGCTGCATTAAAACCACAACTATCTCAGAAAAACATTCGTGACTGCCTCAAATTTTGTAAAGCACATAAAAATTGGACCATGGCAATATGGCGACGTGTCATATTCTCAGACGAATCGCAGGTGAAACAATTAGCTACGCTTAAAGTGAGTGTTCAATGGCCACCAAACACACGCTACAATGCCTGTTATGTTGCTCCAGCGGTAAAACATTGCCCTGCAATTATGATTTGGGGAGCAATTACTGCCAGAGGTTGAACAGGAATATATCTCATGCTGCCAGGTGAAACTATCAAAGCTGTTAATTATTTGCAAATAATAAAGGAAAATGTTCCTATTTGGCTCAGAACTTGCAACTGTGACATCTTTATGCATGACAGTCCGCCATGTCATCAGGCAAAGATCTTCAAGACATGTTTTCAAGAGAATTCCATCAATGTTCTTGCTCCGTGGCCTGGCTCGTCACCGGATTTAAACCCGATTGAAAATTGCTGGGTAAAATTGAAAGCAGAAGTGGCAAAAGCAAACTCGACATCGTCGACAACTTTGAAGGAGGCTATACTGGAGGCGTGGTCCCAAAAAATAACGCCTGATTACTGTGACTCTCTTGTTGCCACTATGCCTCGAAGAATAGAAGCTGTCCTCAAAGCCGGAGAAAGACATTTGAGGTAATAGAAACTCTTTTCTGATGTGAACTACTTGTTGGTTTCTTCGAAAGTGTGTCATTGACTTATGTGAATGTTGTTTGTTGCGATTAATTCAATCATATTATCATTAAATTGGTATTACGTTTTTGTCTAAAAACCTTAGTGGTTGGATCTTTTTGGCCAGCACTGTATATATATATATATATATATATATATATATATATATATATATATATATATATATATATATATAGATAGATAGATAGATAGATAGATAGATAGATAGATAGATATATAGATATATATATATATATATATATATATATCTGTGTGTTTGTGTGTATATCTAATAGTTTTATCTTGTGATTGGTTAGTGCATAATTGATCTTAAGGGATTCTCATATTTTTAAATGGTTTTGTACATATGTTTTTAATGATATTATTATTGTATTTTGTTTTACGTCTGACAATGGTCTAAGTTAATCAAACTGAAATATCACATAAATAAATTAAAAATTAGTACTTAGCTGTATTTTATATTGTTATATATTAAATAAATAATCAATTACTACAAGAAATGTCATTGAAATAATGTCGTTTCACTAGTATATGGTTAGTTATTCCTCATGCAACATTACATTTGGAATCTAAAAAAGATTCTTAAAAATCATAATAAAAATAAAGTTATAATAAGAATTTTAGGCTTTTATTGGTTATTATAAAAATAAAATATTTTAGGCTGTTTTTATTGGTGGTTATAAAAAGAAAGAAGTTATAAAGATTGTTATAAAGATTTTAGCTATTTCTATTTGTTGTTATATAAAAAAAAATTTTGTTCTGTTTTTTATTAGTTGTTAATAATAGTTTGATAATTTAAAAATTTTATTATTTAATAAAAAATTCTATAAAAAAATTTAGTTCTAAACAAAAATCAGTCCCAAATAAAGAAATCAGTTCTAAAAAAAATTCAGACTTAAATAAACATTAAATATGAGTAAATAAGGCAAGCATAAGGTAAATAAATATAGATAAAATGAACAAAAGTTAATATGAGGTAAACAAAGGTAAATTTAAATAAGCTAAATAAATAAGTAAATTGTTATGACTAAAGTAAATAACAGCATAAATATAAAGAAATTAGGCATAAATAATATAGATATAGGCATAAATAAATACATATTATAATAAGGAAAGCGGAAATAAATATAAATAATAATAATAATAAATAAGGAAAACAAAAATGTAAATATATATAAATAAAACAAACATTAGCAATTAAAATAAATAATTAGTATCAGACATTTTAAAATCAAAATACTTTAGAATATTAATAAAGTTAATTTGCATATATTATTACTACTAGTGTTATTATTATTATTGTTATTATAACTATTAACATTGTTATTATTGTTATTATAAATATATTTGGTATTTATAAAATATAACAAAAAATATATCAAAAATATATAAAGGTATTTGTGCTAGGTATTTAAAATGCATTTAATATTCTCCTTGTAACTTTAGGTTTCTTCTGGAGCTGTTGAATCAGCAAAAAGAATTCTTGAGGAGTTATTGCGAAAATGCAATGGGCAGTCTTTAAAAGTTGGTTCTTTACAGGATCAGTATTTTCCTATTGTTGTCCAAAACATGGTTCGTGAAGTTGTATCTCCAAATCACACAGTGCGTGAGCAGGTATTCATATTTATACTAAATTCTTTGTTTAAAACAATGAAATTACTTGTTATCTTACATGTCTTTTTTTATAGCTTCCATTTAAATGTTTATTTGTACTTATAGGCTCGCCATTCTTTGCAAGTACTTTCTGAAGTAACTAACAAGACAGTTTACAGCCTGATGGAGCCTCACAAATCTTTGTTAGAGGATATGATCCCACCTAAAAAGCATTTGCTTCGTCATCAACCAATTAATACACAAATTGCATTAATGGATGGTAACACATTTTGTACATCCCTTAATCCAAGATTATTTACAATGGATTTATCAATTGTGGAACATAAAGTTTTTTTTACAGAGGTATTATGCCTTTAAATATGGTAATTATGTCTTTAATTATGGTAATTATGCCTTTAATAATCATGATTATGCCTTTAATCATCATAATTATGCCTTTAATCATCATGATTATGCCTTTAATCATCATTAAAACAAAGATAATCATAATTAATAGCAATTAAATTTATTTGTAATAAGTGCATAATTAACATTTTTTTTTTACAGCTTTACACACTTTGTGAAGCTGATGATGCCACACTGACAAAGCTTCCATGTTACAAGTCAGTTACTTCATTTACTCAACTCCGTGTTAGTGCACTTGCAGCATTGACAGCATGTCACTACATTGTACAAGCCCGCGAAAAAATCTTTAATGTGTTAGTTAAAGCTATAAACTCAATATCATCAGAGGTTATGCAAGCTGGAAAAGAAAATATGCAAAAGTTTATAGCTGGTGGTGCGCTTGAATCTGTTAAAGAGCTTGTATCAGTAAATATTCGACCTTTGTTGTTAATGCTAGGAGATTATAGAAGTCTTAGTATGAATGTTTTAAATGTATGGTTATATGTTGAATTTTTTTAAATTTTTAATCTTTATTTTACTTATTATGGATTGATTATATATAATAGTTAACTGTACAATATATAATAGTTAACTGTACAATATATAATACTTAACTGTTCAATATATAATAGTTAACTGTACAATATATAATAGTTAACTGTACAATAGTACATAGTCCCTAACATTTTATTAGTGTCAATCAATCTAGTAATCATCATCAATTAGTACATTTAATATCAGCATCATTTTTCAATACCTGTATTTCTGTACTGAAAAATTTCAATATTACTAATACAGGTATAACCTTATGGAAAAAAAAAAAATATATATATATATATATATATATATATATATATATATATATAAATGAGCTTAAAAATATATTTTATGAAAGTTTATAGTGATTCAATTAGTTTTTTCATTTTATATCAAAATTAACTGCTTTAATTTATGCTTTTTTTCTCCTTCGTAAAATATGCCTATAAGAAAAAAAGTTTAAGTGTCATCCCCTAGAGATGATTTAAATTTGGTGACAATGTTGCCACTTGCCAAAAATCTGCACTCTGGTTTGAAACATGTTGGCTTTACAGTTTCAGGTATTCATTCAGAAGTTTTGGAAATATGTTCCACAAGTTCTTTCTTTGTAAACTGCAATCTAATTTTGGATCTTTTTTTTTACATTTCATATCAATCAAAATCACCACGTCTAGTTTTCTTTCAATGACAAGATTGCAGTGCTGTTAACGGAATTGCAAACAGATGAAACACTAGTGTAAAGGATTGTCTGTTGATTGAGCTGGTTGTATAATCAAAGTCATTTATAGTAGCTGTTATAAAATACACAATTATAAAACTAAATGTTTTAACAAAAAGCGTTTTTGTAAAAATATTTAGTTTTATAGTCTGATGACCATCTATTGGTCTCTAAATATTACTAATAATTAAATAATATAATTGTTTTAAAGTTCTCCATAAAAAGAAGTAATTTAAAATAAATGATTAAGTCTTAATTATTTTTTTAAACTAGTGTTTTATAAAAAGAATGTCTCAATTTGAGACATATGTCTCCTGAAACACTTGTTAAATAATGTATTGTCCCAAAATATTTTTCATATATCCAATACTGAAATACCGGTACTGATCCCACCCACGGTTCTAGAAAAAAATTACTTTTTTAATATTTAATATTGATATTCAGGTATTAGTACTATTGGTATCATAATCATCTTCACCATCCATTTTTTAAAGTAACAAATGCCACTCCTAGATCTTTTATTTTTCCTAAAAAACTTTTTTGATAAATTTTATATACATCTGATATAATATATCAGATGTATGTAAAATTTTATTATCAAAAAAGATTTTTAGGATTTTAGATTTTTGATAGGAGTGTATATATCAGATGTAGTAATATATCAGTAGTATATTATACTACTGATATATTACTACACCTGATATATACACTCCTATCAAAAATCTGTATTGTCTGGTCTAGTAATTTTACACATATATATATATATATATATATATATATATATATATATATATATATATATATATATATACACACATATATATATATATATATATATATATATATATATATATATATATATATATATATATATATATATATATATATATATTGTTTGTTGGCTTTGGGAAGAGCGGAAGGAAAAAAGTGATTCTTACGCCAACACATACGTCACTTTTAATTACTTTTGACTTTCGTCCCACATTTTCGTGTTGGACGAAAGTCAAAACCATTAATTTAATTACAAATTAATTGTTATATAAAAAACCCACAAAAACGCAAATTTAATTGACCAGAATGTTTTCAAAAACATTCTGAATGTTTTTAAAACATTTTGAATGTTTTTAACAATATAAACAATGTTTTTATTTTTATTTTTTTTAATAAAATGTTTTTGTTTTTATTTTTTTTAATAAAATGTTTTTATTTTTATTTTTTTTTACTGTAAATCATGCACGGAGTGTTGCTTCATCGACTATCTTATAGCCTGACTCGCAAGGGAGTGCTGCTACATCGACTGACAAATAGCCTGACTCGCAAGGGAGTGCTGCTACATCGACTGACAAATAGCCTGACTCGCAAGGGAGTGCTGCTACATCGACTGACAAATAGCCTGACCCGCAAGGGAGTGTTGCTACATTGACTGAGGGTTTGGTTGGGGCAGGCAGTCTATCATTATTAAAAAAAAAAAATTCCGGTCTTGCATTTTAATTTTTACTTTTTGTCAACAAAATATGGAAAAAACTTTCGGACAACATCTAAGGGTTCTATATATACACACATATATATACATACGTCACTGAATTGAATTTTATTTTCTGTAAAATAGTTTACTTTTTAGCATATTTTTTGTATATATATAAATTTTTTATAAATATATATATATTTTTATATATAAATAAATAACATAAAACAACAAAATCTAATAATCCAGAAGTTAAATTAATAAAAATAGATTCATTTCAAAATATCTTGATTAAAAAACACTTTTTTTTGCATTGTGTCACTTGTGTCACTAAATTTGTGTTTTAATTTTTATATTCTGTCACATTAAAATTATATTTTACTTGTATTGTAGCATTTTAATTCAGGCTTATTTTATTAAAAGCAACAGTTTTTTGAGTAAGGAAAATTTTAATTAAAGAATATCTATGCATGGTAAATTACTTAACTATGGATTAGCCACATCTAACTATTTTCTTCAATGGGCAGTTTCTTTCTGTAAGAATATCAGAAAGATGTTTTAGGAAGTCTTCCTGATATTATTAAGAAAATACAGTAGAAGAAACTGCTTATATCTCATAAAAAAAGTTAGGTAAGTGTTTTCTTATATATATATATATATATATATATATATATATATATATATATATATATATATATATATATATATATATATATATATATATATATATATATATATATATATATATAATATATATATATATATATATATATATATATATATATATATATATATATATATATATATATATATATATATATATATATATATATATATATATTAGGGTGGTCCTTAATTTTCAAAGTTTGATTTTTGTACAGGGCACCCTTGAATTTTGTTTATATGCATGCATAAAAAATTCACAAAAAAAATCAGCTAAATCTGGAAACATTTAGAGGTCCCTACCACATATATAATAGTTAAGTATCATGTGGGGTTTCGTGGCTGCATTTCACTAGTTGTTATGCTGGTGAACTCTTTCACTGCACACTATACCGCCTGCATAATTTATCAAATGATGTTACTTATTTATTGTTAAATTATCCAGAATGCATTTCACCAGCTGTCAGCCATTTGTAATCAGACACTGACAGACACTCACTCAATAACAATAATATTTGATGAATCTGAATTAGTGACTACTGACTCTCTCAGGGAAACTTCTGTAACAACTGACCTAGTGGATACTGGATCAAAAGTGAGTGTTTTCTTTGATTATTTTTGCTTAAATATTAATTTGCCAAATTATATTGATTTAACAATGAATTATTATAAAACAGACAGAATGACTGATCCGCTGTGCTAAATCCATTTTAAATTGTTAATTAATATCAATTGCCTGAGTGCCATAGTATTAAACTTGACTTTTCATTTATGCACATAATTGTGTATTTTATTTATTGGTTTTAGACCTTGTCAGAGTTTTCATATGTCATTTTTGTTTATTTATATTGCATAACATAAATTTTGTCAGTTAGTTTTCTGAGTTCTATAAATTTTTGTTAGAAATTACATATAATTTGAATAATTAAATTGGATGGTAACAAATAAAATTTATTATTTTAAGGGAGATGGCCAATGCTTGCTGTAGGACTTCGAAACCAACTACAAGACGAGAAACTGAGTTGTGGCTGATAGGCCAAATGTCTGAAATTCTCAGCTCTACAAAGTTATCGTCAAAGAAGGAAGTCATGGCACTTTTCTTCTATTACAAAGAGGCCACCAAACAGACCGTTCATGAAGCATCACATTCAACAACTAATGACGTTCTTGAAGTGTGGGCTAAACCCCGCATCCCGACACAGTTGAAGAAACACGTTGTTGAAAAAGTTGAATATCTGTTCCATGAATATGACAAACTGAAGAAAAATAAGGAAAATAAAGCAAAGCGCTCTGAAAGTCTACTGAAGAAGGAAGAAGAATGAAAGGATGGCTTAGAGAGTCTTTTTGACATTGCTCATGTGGACGCCATGAAGATGATTAGTATGCAGAAGGACAGAGAGTTCCTGTTAGCTCAGCGTGAGGCGGGACGACGTGGTAAGATGGGAAGTGTTGACAAAGCCATGGCCAAAAGAGAAAGAGATGTTCACAGTAAAGAAGAAAAGAGAGAGAAGAACAGGACAGAGTGGCCAGAGAGGAGAAAGCTATTCTTCAGATTTCCGAAAGCGAATAGGAGTCTGGTAATGATAATGAAGCATTTGGTGAGCCATCATCAAGCACAACTTCAAAGAGAACTAAACGTAAACGTGGCACACACAAAATACTGAATGACAAGTTAGCAGTATGTCTGGATATGGCAAAGGTCAGTGATAGAAATGCTGCACTAGTCCTGACTCCAGCACTGCAGCACCTCGGTCATGACCCAGCAGAGTTTAATATCAATTGATCCATTCGAAGAGAAAGGATGAAATGTCCATTCGAAGAGAAAGGATGAAATGTAGGCAGAGAATGGCAGAGAACTTGAAATCAGCAGAATTCAAGCCAACAGTTCTAACAACACTAACAATACACTGGGATGGGAAATTGCTGGAAGATATCAGTAGCAAAAAAATTGTGGACCGGCTCCCAATCTTCGTGTCTGGACTAGGAGTTGACCAACTTCTTTGTGTACCAAAGCTGCCATCTGGAACTGGAGAAGCTGCAGCAACAGCTGTTTATGATGCAACTGTAGCGTGGGGCATAGTTGATAAAGTCAAGTGCGTGTGCTTCGACACTACTTCCGTCAATAGTGGTCCAAGAAATGGTGCTTGCATCCTACTGGAGCAGAAGTTTGACAAAGATTTGCTCTGGTTTGCTTGCCGTCATCACATTTTAGAAATAGTCTTAGAGGCAACGGTTACTCTTTCTCTTGGCCCTTCAAAGGTTCCAGACATCATGATTTTTAAAAGGTTTCAAAGCAGTTGGGAAATCATTGACCAGTCAAACTTTCAGGCATCTAGTTCGAATGACATCGTGCACAGTGCCGTTTCCAGTGTTGCAAATGAAATTATTGCATTTGCTGAAAACCAACTGCAACAGTTTCAGCCTCGTGATGATTATCGCGAACTGCTAGAGCTGACAATAATGTTTCTGGGAGGCGTTCCATCTCAAGGATACTCATTCAAAGCTCCGGCAGGACTGCATCGAGCCAGATGGATGGCCAAGGCTATTTATTCATTGAAAATATGGATGCTGAGAAGCCAGTTCAAGATGACAAAGAAAGAAGAGAAGGGAATAGCAGACGTGTGTCTTTTCACAGTGACTCTGTATGTCAAGGCCTGGTTTAGAGCGCTGTCAGCGCCATCTTCGCCTCGTGTTGATCTCGAACTTATCAAGGAGATCAACAAATACAAGGCACAGAATCAAGCAGTCTCTCAGATCGCAATGAAGAAAATTTTAGGACATTTGTGGTACTTGTCAGAAGAACTGATTGCATTGGCTTTCTTTAATGACGAAGTCTCCGATGACACTAAATGTCTGATGGTCAGTGCCCTGCAAGTACCGGGTGCAGAACATCCTTTGAAGAGGATAACTGTTGATCCTATGCTGGTGAGCTCCAAGAACTTGGAAGACTTTGTCACCGAGAGCAGTCCTAGACTCTTCACTATCACTGGTCTACCGTCAACTTTCCTCAACAAAGATGTGAAGCTCTGGTCTGCAGATGCTGACTATCAGTTGGCGAAGAACACTGTCAGTAGTATGAGAGTTGTGAATGACATAGCAGAACATGGAGTTGCCTTAATGGACGAATACAACAAGCTGCACACAAACAATGAGGAGCAGAAAAACTGCCTTCTCTTAATTGTAAAGATGTACCGCCAGCAATTTCCTGATCGAGCGAAGAATACCCTGGCAATGGACTAACTAGACGGTTTTTGTCACTTTGACAGTCTCAACACAGAAGGACAACAATAATTACAATATGTAACACTGTAACAGTTGTTTAAATGTGCTTCAAAAAAGCAATGTTGTGCTCTGTGATCATATTTTTCCTAATCATTCATATTGTAGAATACTGAGCATATGAACCTTCTGTGGGCACTTTTATAGATATAAACTCTGCGGTAGGGACCCCTAAAATGTATTTTTTTCAAATAAAATTTTCAGTACAATTATTTTTTCATAAACGTCAACCATTCAAGGGGGTGCCCTGTGAGAAAACTGAAGAAAATTTTCTTTGTAATGAATAAGGACCACCCTAATATATATATATATATATATATATATATATATATATATATATATATATATATATATATATATATATATATATATATATATATATATATATATATTGTTATGAGATTTCGCTGCATAACGCATTTCAAAGTAACTCAACTCACCAAATATATTTTGTATTGTTAGAAGTTATATTGCGTCACTAGCATCTTTTCAAGTACCACATTGTAGTTAAAGTTATTTTATTAACGCGTTAAAAAAGTTACAAATAAAATCTAAGTTCCTATTTGAAAAACCATTTTTATTATTTTTTTCAAATATGAACTAAATTTTATTTTGAAAAAAAATTTTTTTTCATAAAATGTAACATAATATTTGTTTATTTTCTTATAATTTTACAGTTAGTTTTTGGTTATTTTATTAATTGTTAATAAATTTTTTCTTATTTATTTTGTGATCTCTTTTTAATAATGTTTTTAAACAATAAATCGTATTTTTTATTATTTATCAGTTACCGATAACATATTTGTGATCATAATTTATTTTTATAAATTAAACAAATGTCATTAAAACTTTACGCTATTGAATAAACAATAAACAAAATATCTTATTAATAAAATATTTACATCAAAATAAATTGTGCATTTTTTAAACTATTATGACAAAAAATGATTTTTATATTAGTATAACAAAATATATTAATATGACAAAAAATAATTTTTATATTTATATATATTTAATTCCTTAAGATAAAACTTAAAACACTTTATTTTTTTTTAACTATTTTTTAACAACAACAAAAAAATTATTAAACAAACTGTTTCTTTAACAAAAAATCTATTAGTTTACAACTGCGGTTAAATGCTTTCACTTACGACTTTATTTCTTCTGCATAAACCTCACGTAAATGATATCAAAAGATAATTTAAATATTCTAAAAGATAAAAGTTTTTGCGTAACGCAAAACTGCTGAACGCGTTGGCAAATCCCCTTTTCGTAGGCAAAATGCGAGCTGCGTAACGCTTCTTAACAAGGCCTTATATATATATATATATATATATATATATATATATATATATATATATATATATATATATATATATATGTATATATATATATAAATTTATACTATTTTCATTTTACAATTGATCATAGCTTTTTTTGTATTAATATTTTGTTATAGATTTATGTTATTTTAGAAACTTACTTGTTTCATGGAATTGTTTCCAGAGCTTTTTAATGAAAAGCTTTGTGAGCAACTTTTAGCACATTTACGTAAATGGACTGATACAGCTGTGTCTACAGCAAATACACAAAATCATCAGCAAGTTAAGCCAGCTTTACGTAGTACTGAAGAAATTAAAATATGTGGAGCTATTATGAATATGTTTTATCTTGTTCCTGCTGCCTCAACAAAGTTAATTGAACCGCTCATTGCATTGACCGTTAAAACAGAAAGAGCTTTAGTCATAGAAGTTTCTAGTCCATTTCGTCAACCTTTAGTTGCTTTTCTTCTTCATTATCCTCATCAAGCTGTTGAACACTTTCTTTCAAATATTTCAGATCCCTTGATTAATAGATTATTTATTTGTATCTTAAAAAGAGATGACGCTAAGCCATTTAGAATAGCTCTTGAAGCAAATGCTGTGAGATTGGTCAACTGTACATTTTTAGCAACTTTACCTCAAGTAGGTCTTAATATTTTTTTTATAGACAGTATGACTTTTTTGGTTATTAACTTTATGATTTTTTTTAGATTTCTCCTTCTCTTTTACTTTTTCTATTTTTGATTAAATTTTATTTTAAGTAAAAATCATATTAAATACTTCTATAAATTGTTTTTTTAAATTTAATTCATTATCGTCCAGAAATTTTTTAATTTCCTCAGTGAGAAATAACAACAAATATTTATATGGAAAATATTTGTGGGTGAATTTATTGTTTATTTTATTTATTTATTTTTAACCATAAAACTTGTTTCAATCGTATTTATTTCATTCATTTTAATTAAGCAAAATGAAGATCAGCTGGCATTAGCAATAAAGCGTCATAATCTACAGTTTCAAGGTGTTTTAATTGTTCGAATTCTTGTTAAGTTTAATCCAGAGTGGTTGTCACAACAACCTTTAGTAATTACACACCTGAAAAGAATTTGGAACTCTCATCCATTGTTTGAAAAAAGTATTGACAGTAGCAATGAATATTGGAGAGAGGTTAAGTTAGTTGCAAAATGTCTCTTATCTTATGTCAGTCATAAACCAAATGATATAGATGTTTTGTTTCAACTACTTAAAGTTTATACAATCATCTCTTTGTCAAGTTTTCATTTTTTAAAGCGATTTTTAGAGAACATTTGCAAGGTAATGTTTTTATACTGCTAAATATTGTTTGTTTTGATAAAAATTCAATTTAATTTAACATAATAACTTTTTTAATATTTTAATATATAATTAAATATTTTAATATATAATTAGATATTTTAATTATATTTAAATATTTTAATATACAATTAAATATTTTAATTATAGTTTTTCATTTTGTTAATTGGCTTGCTATAAACTCATAAAATTAAATTTTAAACTTTCGATAGTCATAGCAAGAACTTTCAGTATTTAAAAATTGTTTTTCATTATTTAGTCCTATACTGTTGAAAAAAAAAGAAATGTTTTCTTTAAATTTGTTGAATGTTTCCTTAACCAATCATTTCCACAAACTTTAAAAGCAATGATTTTAATGCACCTTGTTATACCAATGTTTGAAGATAGTTTTAAGAAAAATGAAACTATAGAGTTGATTGGAGGACCACCATGTCCAGAACAAGATAGTCCAAACAATGTGATCAGTGTTTTCTTAAATAAAGTGATTGACCCAGAAATGGCATTTCCGGTAATTTTTTATTTATGAAAACTACATAAATATTCTAAATATTATTTGATATTATAATCAAAATGAATGCATTCAATGTATTCGAAATTAAATTAAATTTATTTATTTTTATTTATTTTATAAATAATTATTTTAGTTGCTATTATACAAGCATTTGATGAAAAATTTGATGAAAAACAGTTTTAATGTTTTTGACATTTGAGGAGCCCATCTGCAAAATGCGCTAAGTCACAAAAGTAAAAATTCTGAGTTAGTTCTATTACCACGTTTTATATATTTAAATCTATCATCTATTTAAATATTGGACCTATTCAAAAATTTTTGGTCCTAAAAATGGACAAAGAAAATATCAATTTCTGTTGATGTGCAACTAAAAGTAGTTTAGTTTTTTGTTGTTTTCTCAAAATCAGTTTACTCGGACTTAGTGCGTTTTGCAAATGGGCTCCTCATTTTTAATGTGCTAAATTTAGTGATGCTGTTTTTTTTAGTTATAATTTTAAGTATGAGGAAGTTAATCAAGTGAAGGAAAAGAAAAAAATCTGTTTTCATAAAAATTTTAGGTTCAATTTAAAATAAAAATTCTTTTTAGGACTCCATACGCATTTTATTATTACAGTTGTCAGCGTTGTTAGTTGAGCATGCTGGCGCTCATATTCATGATGTTTCAAATCGTAAACAAGGTGTAAAACTTAAGCGACTTTATATATTTGCTTGGCCATGTTTACTTTCCAAGCAATGTGTAGATCCTGCTACAAAGTATCATGGCTTTTTTTTGCAAGCCCATATTATTATCAAATTTGCAATTCATAAAAAGTTTGTTTTACAGGTATATAATTTTGTTTTGTATTTACAAATGTTTTTTTATGAATATAAAGTATTTTTATATAAAAAAAATAAACTCCAGGTTTTTCATGGTTTGCTGAAAGCTCACGGGCAAGAGGCTCGCCAAGTTGTTCGGCAAGGACTTGACATTTTGACACCTGTAATGCCTACTCGAATGGAAGATGGCAATGCTATGCTTTCACATTGGACTAAAAAAATTATAGTAGAGGAAGGCCACACATTAAGTCAGCTTGTTCATGTTTTGTAAGCTCAAATCTTTTCATAAGTTGTTTGCATTCAGTCATATTTTAATACTAGCAAAAATATCATTTATATTTTTTAATAAATTTAGACACTTGATTGTTCACCATCATGATGTGTACTATCCTGTTCGAATGGATCTTGTTCAGCACATGATTAGTTCAATGCAAAGATTAGGTTTTACCCAGAGTGCTACAATTGAACATCGCAAATTAGCTGTTGATTTAGCTGAAGTTATTATTGAATGGGAAAGACACCATAATGAACAAGATCAAACTGCAGATGTTTCAACTAATTTAGTTGCTAGTGGCATTAAGAGATTAAGTACTGAAAGTGTAGACCAAATTATACCTAAAAAACCTCGCACTATGGTATATTTTAGACATTTCTTTCTTTTAGTTTGTGCATATATTATTAATAAACTTATTAATATTTAAATTTATTTTTATATTAATTTTTTTTAATTTCAAATCTATTGATTTTTTTAAAACATTTTGATGCATAATAGAAAAGCATATAAAATAAATGTAACTTTAAATAGCTATAATTTTTTAGTAAAAAATTTCAAAATTTAAACTTATTTTAAGACAAAATAAGTTTATTCAATCATTTTACAACATGATAAATTAATTGTATGATAAAAATTATGTTTTTGAAAGAATGTATATGTAAAAGTGGAAATTAAAATTTAAGCTAAACCCGACTTACACTACTTCTGTATGGAATTTCAAAAGAAAAAAAAGTCATAAAATTATGCAAATTTAACTAATTTAAAGTCATAAAATATTTTATTTACATTATATACAATTATAAATGTTTATAAAATCTATTTTTTTTTAGTTTCGAAGCTTCATTTTTTGCTTTTTCTTTTGTGGGAAGTTATATTTTCTAACGCAGCATCCAGCAGTAGTCACCCAGCATATTTGTATCCCATCAACCTCGATACCCTTTCTCTATATTCTTGATATATTGGTGAAACCTCTCACCTTGCTCTTCACTAACTGCACCAAGATTTTTAGGGGAGTAATCCAAATAAGAGTTCAAAAAATGGAGTTTAAAATTCATTGAGGACCCCAGATTTTTAAAATTGCACAACATTTTTTACGGTATTTTCATAACTACATCTTTAAAAGAATTCCATGCTAGCCTTTTAACATCATTTATCACATTTTCAAAGTTGTTACCTATCACTGATTCATCAAAGTTGTTACCTTTACCTGATTTACTTTCTGATGATAGCAATACTTTTAGGCTTTAGGGTGCTTGTGTTGTAGGAATACCAGGTCCATGGGGGACTGGGGGAGTGCTGAATTCATGTTTAGGTAACAAATTCAATTTTTATTTTTGGTACTATACCCTTGCTTATTGCACGAACAAAAGTAGTAGTCATCGATGTGGTTTCCTTTTCTTACCAGATCATGGGAATGTCAAAACAAAAAGATTTAACTTTACCTTTTGACCACATTCTAAGTCCTTCACTACACCCTAAACCAACTTTATGCACAGCCCAAGATTTGTCTTGGTTCACCTATCATTACTCCAAAGTATGCAAAATACACTTTTACGACAAAATCAGTAATAATTCTTTGTTGTTTTTTTACTACAAATTCACTACAAACATAGCAAAAACTCTCAGAAGAATTTACACAACCTCTTGAATTCATTTTTGAAATGCGCGTTACAAAAGTTGGAACAGAAATAAATGAATGAAAGGGCATAGAAGGGAGTTTGGGAATAAACATTGGGAATTCCGGCATTTGTATATATTGGGATTTACCATACTTACTATGGAAAATCTCAGTATTATATATGATTTAACGCTGACTAATTTTATCTCATGAGTTACTAAATGTTTTATTTCAGTATTTAAAACATAAAATTATCTTATAATTAGTTGGAATTAATAAAAAGTATATATTTCGGCAATTGTTTTGCACTTTAAGATCAAGTCACAAAATCCTGTTGTCAATCCCACAGTATTTTGTGTTTTTGTGGGAAAACCTTACGCAATGGAATCTTTTTAATAGTTTCCCAAATTTTAGCAATCGAAACTACTTAGGAATTAATTCTTATTTTAAAGAAAATTTTGTTCAGCTATTTTTAAATGTTTTTTTTTTATTTTTTTTTTGGCAATAGGTCTTTCATTTTCCTTTTCAACTTTAATAATATATTCAATAATATATAATAATAATTCCTGCTTAAGTAACTCAACAGGCGTATTAATTCCTGCCTAAGTACTTGAATAGCATTATCCATTTCTGTATAAGTACCTCATTAGCATTATTAATTCCTGCCTAAGTACCTCATTAGCAGTATTAATTCCTACCTAAGTACCTCAATAGCAGCATCAAATGAAATGCTCCTGTTATCTACAATATGATACAAAAGAAACACTAATAAAATAGGTACTAATGATATAAACAAAGTTTCTACTTTTATTTTTATTTTAAATTGAAACTCCTAAATGTGGTCAAAGTAACATTTAAAAGGTTTGTTGTAAAATTTATTTAAGTAATCCATTTATATAGTATCAAGCTTTCCTGAAAAGTAGATAAGAATATAACGAAAAATTTTTTATTTTGATAAACAGTTTTTTCACGACTTTTTACAGTCAGTATATTAAGGAAACACTTTATAATTTGGACAATTTTTAAATTTGTTTTTTAAATGTCTTTGCTAAACTTTACGGTTTTTACCGATGCGCAGAAAAGCGAGAAAACTAATTGCAATTTATTTGTGAAAATTTTTTTTAAACTAACTTTTCATGTAAAAAAATAAAATGATGCTCCAAAATCTTGTGCATTGTTAATTTACTAAACTTTTGTAACGAAATGTTTAGGAGTCTATTTAAAGCTTCTTTTTAAGTTTTTAAATACACTTAAACAGAGCAATCATTATGTTCATTATCTCTAGTGATTCGTTTTAACATTGGAAATTGGGCAATATAAGAGAAACAATTTCAGACATGCATCAAATGCGGTATATTTATTAAAAAAACTTTATTCTTTTGTTTTACTTATTCCGTCATTACAAAATTTATTCAAATATTTTTTATAAATAAATAACAATTTATTTTCTTATTTGCCTATTATATAAGTATTGAGAAAAAATGTCAAATACAGCAAAAACATTTTTTAAAAGTGAAAAGATGTAAAAACAAATAAAGATAATAAATGTAAGAAAAAATTAACAAAATTTCTTATAGTTCTTGCGTACATAGCGAGTTTCTTAATTACATGGAATAATAAAAATTGTGAATTAATTGCATATCAAAACTTTCAATCGTTAAATCGTTATAAAAGATTTTTTTTTCAACAACAACTCTAAAAAAAAGAATACAAAAGTATAAAAAAAATTTTTAAATTTGGTTTTTTTAATTATTAATTTTTTTTAGTTTATTTAATTTAACTTGATATTTCCTTACAATTTTGTTTCCTTTTTTTAGGGTTTTTTTTTTTCAGTTGATAAGTTTAGCTTTTTGCCGTGAATTATTGAAACGCTTTTTTTTGTTAAAAGATGCGAACTGCCGTGGTCAGTTTGTCTAAAAAATTACTATAATCGTGGATGAACAATGTGTGCGATTGCACGCACTTCCCGGGAATGCTTGATAGTATATATTTTTATTTTAATAAAATTTGAGTTTATGTCAATAGAACAAGTGATTTTCTATAAAATATCATATATCATTAGATGAATAATATTAACTTTTATTAAAATTTTTATTTGTATTTTTATTTTTTATCTTATATGTCCTAGTTTCTTGTTTTAATTTTTTTTTTAAAAGCTTATTAAAGAAGAGAAACATGAAAAGTTTGAAAAGCATGTTGTCGATGCTGTAAGCAACTTTTTGTTTCGTATTGCATGTCAAGTAAATGATAATAGTGCATCTACTGGAAGTTCTCCAGCTGAGACACTTTCAAAAAGATGTTTTAAGCTACTTCAAATCTGTTTAAAACCTGATTGTTGGCCTGAAGCTGAATTACGTGTTATCTGGCTCGAAAAACTGTTTCTAATGCTTGAATCAACACCAAATTCAAATATTTCTAATATCTCAATTGGTTTAGAGATGTTAACATATATGTGCACTATATTAAATAAACAAGAAATCCTGGCCATGTTTAAGCCGATTCAGAGAGGAATTATTGTCTGCATGGCATGTCAAAATGCAAAAGTTGTGAAAGGTGTTCATTTGATGTTAGAGAAACTATTAGGATTGTTTCCAATTGAATCTGGCTTTGGTAATAAAGAAGATGAGTTTGAAAACTTGTATACCAGCATTGGAAATACTATTTACGAAGGTTTAAATAGTTATGAAACTAGTTCATCAACAACAACACTAAATGTGCCAATAAACTTACTTAAGGCTGCTTGTTCAAGTAGTCCTTGTTATTTAGACAAATTCCTCATTCCATTTATGAAGGCAATGCAAAAAATGCAAAAAGAACATATCACAGGGCAGGCAGGTGAAAGTGCAGGCTTAACTGATTTGTTGATTTCTGCATTAGAGCTTGCTAAAATACGAGTTTGTGCTATGCAAGGAGACATGAGAAAAGTTTTTCTAACAGTTCTTACTTCACTTATTGAGAAGTCACCAGAAGCTAGACTGTTGAAAGCAATGATTAAAATTGTAGATGAATGGATTAGAGTAAAAATTGTAGGTTTTTTTTTTTTTTTTTTTGTTGATAAATGTTATAAATTTCAGATTTTTAAATGATCATTCTCTGATTCGTCTATATCTAGAATTTGAATAAACTTTTTTATGAGTGTTTTATATTCAGACTACAAGTCAAAACATACGATCTGTTTGTGAAAATCTTTTTATGAGTGTTTTATATTCAGACTACAAGTACCAACATACCATCTATTCGTGAAAAATCACTTATTCTTTATCGAATGATGTTAAATTTTGAAAAACGATTTGCTGATGACGTGGAGCTTCACAGTCAGTTTTTAGAAATTGTTAACTATGTTTACAAGTTAGTATAATTTATATTTTTATACTGCTATGTTTTCTTAGATTTGTTTATTTAAAATGCATTTTGTATTTTTAAATTTAGAGATAAGTCTCTCAGTGGTAGTGAGCTCACCGCACGACTGGAACCAGCCTTTTTAGCTGGTCTTCGTAGTGTTAATCCATCAATAAGGACTAAATTTATGGATGTTTTTGATAAAAGCATTAAAAAGAAAATTTATGATCGTCTTTTGTACATTATATCAACTCAAAATTGGGAGCATATGGGCAATCAGTATTGGATAAAACAATGTTTAGAGCTTATTTTTAATACAATACAGATAGATAAAAATGTTGTTTGTAACAGTAATTACAGTAGGTTACCTTCATGTTTATCTGCACTTCGAAACTCAAATCAACCAGAAGCTGTAAAAATTTTAGAACAGTATTATCAACAAAAGAAAGATTTGTCAGTTACATTAAAGTCATCAGAACAAAATTATGAAGAAATGAAAAATGAAGAGATAGATTTCTTTTGCCTTCGTTCAACTAATTCTATTTTAGAAAAATTTAATGATATAAACAGCTGTGTTGTGAACTTAGACAATAAAACTGATTATACTTTTGTATTGGAGCAGTTGTCCCAAGTTCATGGGAAGTTTCTTGACAGGTTGCATGATATTAAAATAGCTCCATTTGTAAATGCTATTGCACAACTCTGTCATAGAAGTACATTGCTTGCTCATAAAATTTGGGTTGATATTTTTCCTCAGTTATGGGATTTATTAGAAACACGTTACCAAACAGTTCTTTGTGGTGAATTTGGCCCATTTTTATGTAGTGGTAGTCATTTAGCACAAACCGAAGGCTATCGAAGCGCTATTAATACTCTTGTTGAAGGTATGTCACGCTGTGTTGGTTTGAGTATACGTCCTTGTGTATTAAAGTACCTTGGAAAAACTCATAACTTATGGCATCAAAGTGCTTTAATGTTAGAAAACATGGCTTTAGCTTGTGATGATATAGTTTCTGTTAATCCTCAGCTTCCATTACAGCAACCATGGTTAGATTTTGGTTAGTTTTTTTGTTTTTGTTTTTTTTAGTAAAATGATAACTGCCATTTTTGTAGGTACAATGTCTTTTTATTGTATTTGTTAAACTATTTTTATATATTGTAATACAAGTTATTGTTGGCTAAAAAAAGAATTGCATTTTCTTTATCAACCAATAAATGAAATGCACTGCAAAAAGAAAATAGACAACAATTTGGTAATAATAAAGTTACCAATAAAAAGTAAAATAATATTTTTTTATATTAAACTTTTAAGCATATTTTATAAAATCCTTATAAATTTTTTTTTGTCCTTTTTTGTTACTTTAAAATAAGATAAGATTTTTTTCCATTTGAGTTTTATCTTTAGAAGAAAGAAATTGTCATTTAGCCCCCCAAAAATATTGCCCCCTCTTAGGGAGGAGACAATATATATTTTTTTCTATATAAGTTTATATGGCTATATAGATATATATGGCCTCTATATTTTTAAAAAAATGTATGATAATCTGTAATTATGACCATATTGAGAAAACAAAGTGTGCAACAATATAAAAAAATAAATAAATCAAGATCCAATTTTATGGTTGATATTTTTTCATTTTCTTTTTAGTTTTTCTATATTTAGCAGACTGACTGTTTTTTATTTTTTTAAGTTCATCACCTGATTGATATAGAACTGCATTTGTTAACTTTTGTAAAAAATTTGGCATAAATATCTTTTGGTATTTTTGAAATTATCGTGTCTGCATTTTCAGAGGCTTCACTGTTATACCAATCTTGTTTTTAATTATAGAACCAGTGTAAAAGAGGTTGAAACAGGTTGAATATTCTGGTTAGATCAGAGCCAGTAAGTTAATTAAAAGCATTAATACCTTTTTTTCAAAATTCATATATTTAATTTTGAAAAAAAGGTTTTAATAAATGAATAAGAACTTTCTTTCACATTTCTGATCTTCAAGAAGTTGTAAATCTTGCTTTTTTGCAATCTTTTTTTTTATATTAATCTCAAACTCATACTGTCTTATTGAGAAGTTTTTAAACTCAGTTATTATGTTTGATAGTTTAAATGCTTATTTTTGTTGGGTTTTGATATATTGCATAAGTTTAGTTAATTTAAGTAATAAAAAAATAATGAAGAAAATGAATTTTCTCCAAATCTTTATTTTATTTTGGATTTTTTTTTAACTTATAAATTTGTTGTAATAAAATTCATAAAAAACAAAATATTTTCTTTAAGTGGAAAAAAATAAAGACAAAAATGTTTCTTCACATTTTTTTGGGACCTTTACAAACATTAGGCTATCCTACACTATGTGTTCATGGTGCTTGAATCCTAATGACCACGCCAGACACCTAAGCACACATTTATTTAGAAGCTTCATAATTCTATTCAATGAGATTGCCAAGATTTTCTGTTCTTATGGTATTTTCATCATTGTGCTAAGTCTTTTTGGTAATGGTAGCGCTGTAAAGAACTTTATTAACAATTTTATTGTCTTTCTCAACAATAATTTTGTTTTTAGTTATTATCTGATATATAATGTGTTATATATTATTATTTATTCTAATGTGTTATATATTATTATTTATTATAATGTGTTATATATTATTATTTTTATGTGTTATAAATTATTATTTATTATAATTATACACAGTATTTATTAGATTTAAAAGAATTTAATAGTTAATGTTAACTTTATTTTTAATTTGTTTTAATTTGATGGTTGCAGTGATAAAATGCTATTGTTAAAACTTTTACTTTTAATACATACATCACAGGGTATTAAATATTTTACATTAAATAAAAATCTCTAGGTTTATACGACGATGATGTTTCTGAAATACCTGTCCAAGAAACATTTGAATCATTAGCTGAAATGTATGAGCTGCTTTCTGAAGATGATATGGTTGCAGGTTTGTGGCAACACAAAGCAAGATTTCCAGAAACTTTGACAGCTCTATCCTTTGAATTGCAAGGTCTTTTTGAGCATGCTCAAACTTCTTATGAAAGCGCAATGTCAAAAGCACGTGAGCAGTCCAATAATAGTCGTTTAGATCCAAGGTTGCTTTCAGAATATCAACTTTGGGAGGATCGCTGGGTTCGCTGTGCTAAAGAATTAGGCCAATGGGATGTTTTGATTGAATTTGGTAAATCTAAAGCTCAGTCTAATGATTTAATAGTTTTAGAAAGTGCATGGCGTATACCAGATTGGCAGGCAATGAAAGAAGCTCTCACTCAGGTTTATTCCTCTCTTTCTCTTTCCTTTATAAGTATGCAAAACTGATTTTTTATGCTTAACATGCATGCATTTATTGATATGAATAAACATTCATTTATTGATATGTATAAACATTCGACTTTTGAAAAAATTTATGTTTTTTATTAAGGTTGAACTGAGTTTTCCTGATGCGATAGCTTACCAGCTAACACTTTATCGAGGTTATTTGAGTATTTGTCACCCTGATGAGCAAAATTTGAGTAATCTTGAAAAACTTGTGGATGCAGCATCAACACAAGCAATAAGGCAGTGGAGGCGACTTCCAAACATTGTATCATCTATTCATATTAAGATTTTGAGAGCTGCACAGCAAATTATAGAGCTTCAAGAAGCATCTCAATTGCATGTAGGGTTGCAACAACAGAACATTGGAAGAATGTCAAGTTTACATGACATGAAAGCTACTGTGAAAACATGGAGAAATAGATTGCCATTGCAGTGTGATGATTTGCTGCATTGGAGTGATATATTTATGTGGCGGCATCATCATTATCAAGCTATTGTTGCTGCATATGAAAATCTTTCTACACAAATGTCTAATGAAGCCCAGTCTAATAATCATGCAATGTTGGGTAGAGTTTTTATATTAGGATCTCTTAATTTAGTTAGTTTTATTATTTTGACTTATTTCATCAGTTCAAATTTTTTTTTAAATTTCATTTAGGTGTTCATGCTTCTGCTTGGTCTATAATATACTATGGGTATATTGCACGAAAACATGGTCTTACCGGCGTTTGCTTAGACTCACTTAGTCGCATTCATACAATTCCATCTGTTCCAATTGTTGATTGCTTTCAGAAAATTCGTCAACAAGTCAAGTGTTATCTTCAGATGGCAGGTAGTCTTCACAAAAAGTTGAATAATTTTTTTACTTTGATATATAGGTAATTGTTTTTGTTTCAATTTATAGGTGTCATGGGAAAGACAGAGTTACATGAAGGACTTGAAGTCATTGAATCAACAAATTTAAAATACTTTACAAAGGAGATGACAGCAGAATTTCATGCATTAAAAGGGATGTTCCTTGCACAGGTATTTACACTACAGCATTTTTCACTTACAGTAATAGATTTATCATACTTAGATATCATATCACACAAACCATAATCATGATTTCTTATGCCACCCTTTCCTCATTATATATTAGGTATATTTGAAACAAAAAACATAGTATAAATCTGTATTCTGTGATAATGAATTATTTTTTGGTTATAGACAACCCTAAGTGAAGTTGATTGAATATAATAAAAGAGATTTAAAATAAAAATAAAAAGACAATACAAATTATTTTTTTGTTCATTGTAAACAATCAGAAGTTGCTTTTGTAAACAATCAGAAGTTGCTTTTGTAAACAATCAGAAGTTGATTTTGTAAACAATCAGAAGTTGCTTTTAGACAAGTGAAGTAGTTTTAAGGCGATATGAGTTTCTTTAAGGAATTTTTTCTTACTGAAAATGAGTTCATAATTTTGCACGGATGCAAACCCAGGCCTTGTCTTTAATAAAAAATGGCCTAGCACATTAGCTCTTTGTGATTTTGGCGTCATAAAATTATCTTAATTTTTTTTATTAAAGGACATTAACTTTTTTTAAACTACTGCAATTAAATAAATTACCTCAAAACAAGTTTAGTTTACTAATTAAGAAAAACAAATCTAGAAGTGTTATTTTGTAAATTTACATATTGTGGAATATTTAACATAAATTAATTTTCTTTTTTTCTCGACTTATATAAATATAAATTAATTAAAGTATGTTAATTTTTTATTTTATTTATTAATTTTTTTTTCTATTTCTTAAAATTGTGTCTTCGCCAATAATAATTTTTTACTTTTAAAAAGTTAACAAACTAATATTTTGTTACAAAGTAAAAAAATATTACTTGTTGCAAAGAAAAAAAATCAAATTAATTACTCTATCAGCGCTTTTTTTTTGTGACAAACCAAGATTTAAGTTTCTAAGTACCATTTATTTAAAAAATATATACCATTGCGCTTTCACTTGTCTTAAGACCAAGTTAAGCGTACACTTTATGAATATTTTTGATGCAGTGTTATAAGTTTTAACATCTTTTCTAGAAATTTAATTTTTTGTAAAAGATTGAAAAGGAGAAAGAAAAACCGAGAAAGAAAAAAAAAAAATGTTTTTTTTAATTTAAATAACTTTTTTAATCAAATATTTTTTCTAATTATAAGGAAATTTCTGTTTTCACTCTTCTGATATCGCACAATCTGTTAGTTACATAAAGCTGATGTAATTATTTAAAGTATTATTTTTCTAAACTATTATTTTTTGCAAAATAAAACTCATATATATATAAACAAAGACTTAGCAAGAGCTATATTGCTTCGAGTGTTAATTTAACGCGTATTATTTTTTAGCTAATAATTTTTTTTTTTTAATTCAGTAATTATTTTTGTTATTGTTTGTTATTGTTTGTTATGAGAAATTAATACATATTTAGCTTATGTTACATCACTTATGTTACTGAGCAATTATTATTGTGGATTTTTTTATATCTATTATTTCTGGGAATCAGTAAAGTGGTTTGCATTGGAAACTTTCATAAGATGTTGAGAATTCTATAACAATTTAAAGAATATATAAAAATTTATCAAAGGTGACCAGCTAAGAAAAATAAACTTATTTTTTTTTTGATACTATATATTTAACTTATATTACAGCCGAGCAATTATTATCATGGATTTTATATATCTATTATTTTAGAGTTACGTAACAAAAGAATTGCAAAAGTATTGAACTCATTCATTAAAAGTAATTAACAAAGGCAATTTTAAAAAACTGGTGGCACACTTCCATAATATTTATAAAAGTTATCAAACAGTTTTTTCCGCCAAAAAAAAAAAGATCAAGTGCAACTTTAAAAAATTACTTTAGTATGACAACTTTATTAATGCTTAAGTCGTTTAAATAAGAAAATCTTTTAGTTTGTCAAAAATATTACTTACACTTTTTATGTTTATGTGTATATTTTCATTAGGTTAAATTTTTTAAATGCTGCAAAGTAATTACACTTAAATATTTAAAAATGTTACTGACGCAAAAACTGCTATCACAGTTGAGGAGGGAGGGGGTGCTGCGGGTATATGTGATTGTTTGTGACATGAGACAAGGGGTTAAAAGTTGATATAGGACGATGTACTTAATGAACACCTTAATTGCATTTACAAATGATTTGTTTTACTAAAACAAAAATATTAACTAAATAAGAATTGCGTAATAATGTGTGTTCATTTTGTAAGCAACAAATTGAACATGTTTGCTTCATTTTAACACTAAATTAATTTGGACTATGCAAATAAATTTATGACTAAAATGACATTTTACAATGATTGTCACATAATAAAACTTTTTTATTATGTGACAATGAGAAAAACTGTAACTTTCAGAAGCATAAAAATGACTTAAATAAATTAATTTTAATACTAAAGGAATATTTTAAACAAACTTTTGTGTCTACATCAATATTCATAAAGATATGCTTCATGTCCTGCTGCCTTGTAGGATACGCTTTTTTAGACAAAGGCTAGGAGAAGCCAACTCTGACTTAAAACACCCCCTGCCTTGGCGCTCTTGGTTGAGTAAAGGCTATAGATGGTGTCTTGATAAAAATACTCATCTTGGGCAAATGTTAAATGTATCTTTTTTATCCCAATCGTTATTGCAATTATTTAAATCTTCCTATATTTATGAAAGGTAATGTACTCAATGAGTCATCTACCCTTCATCTTCTAGGATTAACTCTTACTTATGATGTTGCAGCCAACCTCCAACAATTATCACATAATCGTAATGTTGCTTCTCTTTCTCTTTTCTACAAATACTATAATGAGCACTGCTCTAAAGAGCTTGCGTCTCTTGTGCCATCTACTAAAATTCATTCTCATGTTACTTGTCATTCAATAGAGTCTCATCCTTTTTCTGTGACTGTTCCAAAGTGCTCCAAAAACTCTGATTCATCCAGTTTTTTTCCTCGAGCATCAGTTCTTTGGAACTCGCTTCCTTCATCTTGCTTTCCTGAATTATATAATTTGCAATCTTTTAAGTTGTCTGTAAATTGTTATCTTGCTCTACAAAATATGTATATTTATATATATATATATATTTATATACATACATGTATATATATATATATTATATATATATATATATATAATGGTGGGCAAATGAGGCTCTGTTAATTGTAGAGCTAACTGCGGCTCAGGTTGAAAAAAAAAGGTTTAGAAACTTGTGTCAGAATCAAAATGTCAGAATTTAAAAAAAAAACTGATTGCTGTCGCATTTCTTTTTTTGGCACGACATTTATATGAATTTTATATTCCTCAATGATATTTGTGAAAACAAAATAGCCTTCACAACTAACTAATCGTCAAATTGCTGGAACAACTTCTTCTAATTATACAACCAATTTGTTAATTGTTGTTGCATTTTTAATATTAGAATAATTGTTTGTATTTTTTTCTGCATAGTTATATTTTCTGTTATATGCATGAATATGTCATCATATTAATTAAATATAATTTGAATTTTGAATTTGTGCTCTTAAATAATTGAATAAAATAAATTTTAAATAGCACTTTGTAATAATGAAAAACTAACAATTGGTTCTCATTGAACTCATGCATCCTCACCCCTGATATATATTTATATGTGTGTGTGTATATATATATATATATATACTATAGTATATATAGATGGGCAATTGCTTACTAGTTTTGCTTATCTTTATGGCATATGGCATTTTCATACAAAGAATAAAAAACAAAGAATAATAAATGAAAAGATTGCTGCCCCTCAGCCGATGTAGCTGCACTTCTTTGAGGCAGCAGGCTAAAATATAGTAAGGGATAGAGAGTAAAGGGTTGAGAGATGGATATAATAACAATTTAAAAAAAAGTAGTAATCTTATTGACTATATCAACATCTTGGGCCTAGTTAAAAGTATTTTTAAAAAATTCAGACTTCAAAAAACTTCTTATAAGTCTAATTTTAGTAATTTTAAAACATAATCAGGATCAAAAAATTTTTAATTTTTTTTAAGTTTTATTTTATTCGTTTGTGTTTATAATTATTAAAGTTTTTAGGCAATTGTCGCTGAAGAACTTTTTGTTTTGTAGGTAGGTCGATCAGAAGAAGCTAATAAAGCATTTTCAGATGCAGTTCAAATGCATGACACTTTGGTAAAAGCATGGGCACTCTGGGGTGATTATCTAGATAGTTTATTTGTTAGCGATCGAAATATGACACTTGGTGTATATGCATTAATATGTTATCTCCATGCATGTCGCAGCAATCATGAGGCAAAATGTAGAAAATATTTAGCAAGGTCATTGTGGTTGTTAACTTATGATGATGACAAAGCAATTCTTGCAGATACATTAGAAAAATACTACATAGGTGTTCATCCGGCTCATTGGTTAGCATGGATTCCACAATTGTTAACATGCCTTGTACGAAAAGAAGGTCAAAGAGTTTTAAATTTAATTTTTTCTATTGGTAGAGTGTTTCCACAAGCTGTTTACTTTCCAATACGAACTTTGTACTTGACGTTAAAGATAGAACAGCGAGAAAAATACAAACTAGGATTAGTTCAGGGTGGCAAGACATCTCCTGGTTTTCCTTCTGGGCCATCAGGAATGAATGTAGTATCAACATCAAATGAAGATGAAACAATAACAAAAACTGTTCCCAGTTCAGTATCAGAATCAGTTGTTGATGAAAGTAGTTCAGTAAACACTATTCCAACATCAAGTGATGTTGTCACACCAGCAACAATAGCTGCTCGGGTAAATGTTTGTTTATATGTCACTTTTATGGTTACTTTCTTTGATTGTTTAATGCAAATATTTTTTTAAAACTTCAAGTTAGCCGCATCTTCTAATACTGTAAATTGCACTATTGCTCCTTCAAGTTTATCAAACATCTCAACACTTACAACTGAAGCTTCTGATAAGCTTTCAACCAGCAAAACTGCTTCAACTCATATAAATACAAGTACTGATATATTTTTTTCTATAATTGTGTTTGTTTCATTTTTTCTTATTTTTGTTTTTGTGGATAATATAATAGTAAAAAAAAATTAAACCATATGTTTAAAAGACCTTACCCAGGGTTTTAAAAATAGCCAGTCAAATATTAAGTCAGAGATTTTATTTTAAAAAGTGAAATGTATTAGGTCAGGGGTGCTATTTAAAAAGCAAGAGGTTATTAAAATAGGAGAGAAAATTATTCAAAAGGGTTACTCATTAATGGTATGCAGGTTATTAATAGAAATAATATTAAACACATATACTATTTTTAAAAACAGCATCAACTACTGCATCAGAAGCTAGCTCTGCAACATCAGCAAATGGAAGTGGTGGATTAATTAGAGCTCCACCTCAAATGTGGAGATGCAGTCGTATCATGCATATGCTTCGTGATCTTCATCCAACACTTCTTTCTGCGTTAGAAGGTATTGTTGATCAAATGGTTTGGTTTCGCGAATGCTGGCATGAAGATGTTTTACGTCAATTACGCCAAGGATTAGCAAAGTGTTATCAAGTTGCGTTTGAGCAAAGAGGAAATAGTATGCTTGTTAATTTTTAATCTTTCGTATTGGTTTTTTTTATAAAACCTATTATAATATATGGGTATTGTTTTTTTTTCATAGTAAATAATGCACAAATAACGCCACGCACTCTGAGTTTTGTCAACAAATTAGTTAGTACATTTGGTATTGGTTTCGAAAGTGCTTCGAATATTTCTCAAACTTTTTCATCTGCTGCCTCAGAATCACTAGCACGCAGAGCTCAAATAACTGCACAAGATCCAGTTTTTCAGAAGTTGAAAGGACAGTTTAGCGCTGACTTTGATTTTAGGTATTTAAGATTTTTTTAATTATATTTCTGTGTTTTTTTTAAAACAATACTGAATTAGTTAGCTCTTTTTGCATATTTTTTTATGATGTTTGGAAGAGTAGTTTGGAAAGCAAGACTGAATGTCAATATTTTTAAAGTAAATAAAAATATAGTATGGAATGCTTTATTGTGTGTTTTATCGTTTTAAACTTTATTAGTTTAAGTTAGGTACTATGAATATTAGTTTTAAACTTGATTAGTTAGGGGTCGTCCATAAATAACGTACGCTCATAAGGGGGGAGGGGAAAGTCTTCAAAAAGCGTTTGAAAGCATATAAGGAGGAGAAGGGTTCAATTTAAAAATACGTATTGTTTGATTTTCTAATTTATCACAACCAACCAGCTAATCGATAGAAAAGTTAAAATTCAGGCTAAAGACCCTAGTTTGCCAACATAAAAAGATGTATGGTATAGGGAGTAGGGGGTAAAGTTTCCCTCTATGCGCACACATGCATGTGCGTAAATTTCTGACCCCCCTCCCTGCTCCCCCAAAAAAATGAGAGGCTGTAAATTTTGAATGGTCATAACTTTTGTAACTTACAATATTTTTCAACGAAATTTAAAATCTGTTGATAAATTTAAATTTAGTTTTAGATATTAAAGTTGAAAATATTACTACATTAGTGCCCTCACGTTTGGCCAGGTAGAGGGGTGGGTAGGCTTCCGCCATGCCAATTTTTTGCAAGGCCTTGTCATTTGGCATAGGTATAAACATACTTAAAACAAAAAACAGGTTTTAGCAGTGCCGTGGCTAATGGGTCAGAGGCTCCACCAAAAAATGTGTCATTAAGGTCTCAAAATCTTCCAAATTTTACCGCTAGGTTTTGCTAAAATAAAAAGCTCCTTAAATTAGCAAAAGGGCACAAAATTTGCTGCTCCCTCTCCCCCTCCCATTAAGGGGTATGGGTAGCCTACCCTCGGTACTGGGTTTTAGGCTTTGTTTTCAATATTAATAATCTTGCGTAAGACTTTTTTTTTACAGACTTACTAATGAGGGGTGTCTGAAAAAAATGTCCGCCTTAAGTATAATTTATTTTTATTTGATTCGTTATTAAAACAAAAAAAAGTCGAAGGCAGAGACCAGAGTCGAATCGAACTCTGGTCTCTGCCTTCTAAGTACATAACACGCCCTTATGTATGTATTTGAAGAGATTTTTTAAATTGGGATCCTGTGCCGCAAACATAGAGCTTTAGGGTCGTATAAAGTATCTAAGGTACCTCCTCCAACTTTTTTCTTTTTCAATAAACTTTTTTATTTTAGTGGTAATGTGAAACACCAAAAAAAAAATTAATGTTTAATAGCTTAAAAAGGATTGAGACAATTTTTCTAGCACTTGAAACCCTAATAGATTTTTTCTAAAGGGTTTTAAAAATATATCCTCAGGACTTGGTAATCTTGCTTATCCAATTTTATTTAAAAAAGTAAACCTGCTAATTTTATTGACTTGCAGAACTACAATGAAGTCTGTCATCCAAGATCCAATTCTTTACATAATTTACTTCTATATTTGTGTCAATATTTTTGAATAAATTTACTTTTATAAATAATATTACTAATTACAAAAAATTACTTATTTATGTTAAGATTTTTGAATAAAATTGGACAAACAAGGCATCTCTTGTGACTATCTGAGACAGCTGTTTTTAATTTTTTGTTTGAGCAAATATCTATTGGATTCCAAATTTAAAAAAATCCTAAATTATTATCAAGCTATCATATAAATTATTATCAAGCTATCAATGTCAAAGTTGTTTTGTTGACTTTTTGCTGTATATATAGTCAGTTGAAAAAATACTGAATCAGCATTTTTTTTTAATGCTATAATGCAAGAACCAAGGTGCATTTTAGTAAAAATTTAGTTTTTTTATTATGGACTACAAACAAAGTAAAAATAGATCAATTTTGAGGCGTAAGGGTAATGTTTCTTTTATTGGTATTATTTTCGTCGTTGTTTTTTTTTCTTTTCTTTTGATTATGATAATGATGATGTTGATTTCATATTGAATGACCATGTTATATATAGAGCAGATATTATAAACATTACTTTAAGATTAACAAATAAACTTACAATAAACTGTTTTAGAATTATTAGGCAATACAAGTAAATTAAAAACACTTAATTAAAGAGTTAAAGTGCTATGTTAAGATAAGATGGTGATGTAATTATGATATATATATAGTATAACTAATATAATTAATCTATTTATAACTATATATTATAATATAGTATAATTAATATGTTAAGATAAGACTTAAAGAATTATGTTGACATAAGATAATTTCTAAATAAAAAGTTTATTTTATTAACTCTTCATCAAGTTAAGATAATATTTTTAAAGATCATTTTAATTATTAAACTTAACATTTTTTTTAAACTTAACTTGTTTCATAATTTTTTCTTTTTTCCTTATGAAGCCAGCCAAACTTAAAAATATATATATTTTTTTTCATCTTTGAAGCCAACCAAACTCAAAAAAACTACATGTGTTAATAATGAAGTTAAAAAAGTGGATAAAGATTTTAGAAGCAAAAGCAAAAGTAATGCCCAGCTCATTTCTTCTAGAGGAAACATGTCGTTTCATCAGTAATTTCTCACAATCTACTGCAGAAGTAGAATTACCAGGGGAGTTTTTAATGCCTAAAGCTACTACAGTAAGTTTATTATAAAACTTTCTCATGTTGTTTTTATGTACAATTTCTATTTTTATAATATGCATTGTATATTGTATATAGGTTATGTAAGTTATAGTTATATGTTATTATTATAAGTTATGTAAGTATATTTTCAGTCACTATATAAGTCACTTTTACTTGAAGTTTATTTAAACAAAAAGTTTTTATAAGTATCATAATACAAAAGCAGATCAATATAGAGTAGGATGACATCTATCAGAAAATATTTTTGTTTGTTAGAAAATATTTTTGTTTGATTTTGGAAATCATATTTATTAATTTAAACCTTTTTATTATATTTATTTATTAATATTAAAAATTTTAAATAATAAAAGTAGCTTTAAAATTTTTAAAATACCGTTTATTAAAGTTTTTTATTCTGAATCTAATGGTAATATTTTCTCTTCTATTTCTATGAAAAGAAAGCTGTTTCTCTCTTTTAATAAAAAGAACGCCATTTCTTTCTTTTAATAAAAAGAGCGCTGTTTCTCTTTTAATGAAAAGAATGTCATTTTCTTTCTTTTAATATGCTAATTTTGCAAACTGATACAAAAAATTAAAAACCATTATTATCAACAAAATGCCAAACAACAATTACAGCAAAGAAGTTGTTGAAAACATGCTTTGAAACATCATCGAGTGCAAGGAATACCATTAAGAAAGTGTGCATTCAAGTTCAATTTATCAAAATTGACATTGATTGACAGAAATAAAAGTAAAAATGCTATTCAACATGGAAGCAGAAGGCCTACACCCTTATCAGTAACTGAAAAGTTATTAATTCATTTAGTTCAATGTTTTAGCGATTGGGATCATCGTTTAACACAAGCCAATTTAATTTTTATTGTTATTTATTTTTATTATTCAACACTATTTGAAAAACACAATGCAAAAACATTTATTCAAAAATGGCATTATTTATTACAGAGGTAGTATGATTTTAAAGAGCGATGGAAACATGATGTAGCGTTAGGCAGACCAGATAATATTGCATCAAATAGAGCATCATTTTGCACTTCCAACATAATTGTTAAAAATATTTTAACAATTACAAGAAACAATACTATGAAGCTAAAAATTTTAACTTAAAGCTTATTTCATAGCTTCGCATAATTGATAGCTTCACATATTTGGAACTTTAATGAGTGTGAATTTAGTGGTGACCAAAGAATAATTTCAATTTTATGCCGAAAAGGAACAAAGCGCTCTCAAACTTTTAGGAAAAAATGAAAAATTAATTATACTGTAAACATTTTTTTTTTTCAACATCTTTGCTTCCTACAAGGCTGCAAGCAACCACTTTTAAAGTTGGAAGTTACTGAAAGAAAAAAGATGAAATTTATATAGCAAGATAACGATTGACAAACAACTTTAAAGATAGCAAATTATATGAATCAGGATTGCAAGAAGAAGGAAGCAAATTCCAAAGAACTGATGTTCAAGAGAAAAAACTTCTTTTTTTTTTCTTTTTTTTTTGCAAGCAACCACTAATTAAAGTTTGTTTCTACCACTAATTAAAGTTTTTTTCTACAAGCAACTACTAATTAAAGTTGGAAGTTACTGAAAAAGAAAAGATGAAGATTGTAGAGCAAGATAATGATTGACAGATGACTTAAAGGATTGCAAATTATATGTATCAGGAAAGCAAGATGAAGGAAGCAAATTCCAAAGAACTGATGTTCGAGGAACAAAACTAGACAAATCAGAGTTTTTGGAGCACTTAGGAACAGTCACAGAAAAAGGATGAGACTTAATTGAATGACGAGTAACACCAGAATCAATTTTAGTAGATGGCACAAGATACGCTAGCTCTTTTGAGCAGTGCCCATTATAGTATTTGTAGAAAAGAGAAAGAGAAGCAATATTGCGACGATGTGATTATGATTGGAGATTGGCTGCAAGAGCAGATCCAACAATTTTTTATTTTAGTTTACAATGTGTTTTTGCACCTTGTCTAAAAGAGAAAAGGCATCATTAGAATTAAAATAGGGATAACAGATGCTGCTTTCCAGCAGGTTGGAAAACAAGATTCTGATAAGCACATGTTTTGAAAGTATAGATGACAGCTCCGTAGAACACTTCTGCAAGACTATAACAGGTATGTTGTCTGGGCCACAAGCCGTAGAAGTGTCTAAGCAGGAAATCACTTTAGATACAGAAGCTGGAGTGATACGAATGTAAAGCAATGGATCAACCTGTTTGTCAGCTATATCAGGCAGAACGCAACTAGTGGAGTCAAGAGATGGTGTTAATTAAAATTTCTTAGTGAACAATTCAGCTTTGTCTTTAGGTGAATATTTATTATATTAAATCAAAATGAAAATTAAAATAATAGTAAATACGCATATTAAATGCTTGTGTTTTGATTCAAACAGTTAGGTTTTGATTCAAACAGTTAGGTTTTGATTCAAACAGTTAGGTTTTGATTCAAACAGTTAGGTTTTGATTCAAACAGTTAGGTTTTGATTCAAACAGTTAGGTACAAAATTTGAACAAGAGAAGTAAAATAACGGATACTGTTAAAGGTTCTCCATAAGTCACAATTGATACTGTTGAAGGTTCTCCATAAGTCACATGAGCCTAATTTTTGAGATGAAATACGAGATTTTATGACCTGAGAATAGTGAGCTTTGGTGTTGGACAAAACCTTTTTACAATGGTTTCTAGTAATAGTGAACAGTCATCTGTTTTCTGGAAAAATGTTATACTGATAGATATGTAAGTAATTGAGCATTAAATGAGCATTAGATAGTACTCAGTACACTATTTAATAGTGTAAGCAATTGCCTCACTACTATTAATAAACCCTAAACCATAACAAAGGGCTCTAAATGTAGCCAAAAAAATGCACACCAAAAGTACAAACAGGACAATCCAAAACAATATTATTGTGGCATAGAGTTTTTCTGCACTAAAAAGTGTAGACTTGGTGGTTCCGGTATTAAGTAATATATTTTTTTTTTTAGTATTTTTCATATATGGTTTTCTCCTCGATTTTTATTGTTTTCTCATTGATTATAACGGTGATCAACTTAATTTGAAAAATATATAAATCAGGTCAAAAATTGTTTCTTGTTAAATTAATTTTAAGAAATATATTAATATTATGTAAAACTTCTTTTTATTTTTTTTTATTTGTTTTTTACATATTATTATAGAAAACAAAGTCTTTATATATATTCTTTTATAGAAAACAAAGTCTTTATATATATTCTTTTATAGAAAACAAAGTCTTTATATATATTCTTTTATAGAAAACAAAGTCTTTATATATATTCTTTTATAGAAAACAAAGTCTTTTACTATTAAAAAAAAATTTCCATCAAAACAAATAAAACAAATTTAAAAAACTTTCTTTAATTTGAAACAAATTAAACTTTCTGAATATTGACCGAAATTTGGCTAGTTTATCCTACTTTAAGCACGCATAAAATAAACTTGAAATTAAAGAAGTAATAAACTTTTGAAAAGAATTTTATTTTTATTATTATTAATTAATTTTATTATTATTATTATTTATTAATTAAATTAAATTGAAATTTTTATTATACAATTAGTTAAATTGAAATTTTGTAATATATTTTTGTAATATAAAAAGATTTTTTGTTTCAGTAAATTACAAAAGAAAAAAGTATTTTTAAAACTCAAATTTCTTTATTTCTAACCATTATTACAAAATGTTATACCTATCTCTACTAAAGATATTTTTGTAATATTTATATGTGTTTTCAAGATATTTTTATTTATAAATTTTTTTATTAAAAATATTTTTCTTTTTAAAGCTTAAGTATTTTGTTCCTTAATTCACTTTTTTTAAATTCTGTTGGTCAAACCAATATAGGTTCATTAAATTAATAAAAATGGTTTGTTTGATTTATTATATTATTTTTAGAGTTTTTATTATATTAATTTTAAGTTTTTAATTTTAAATGTTGTTCATATATATATATATATATATATATATATATATATATATATATATATATATATATATATATATATATATATATATATATATATACATATATATATATATATTTGAGAACAACATTGTATACTTGTTTTGTTTTCAATTTGTATATCTTAATAATTATTTTTATTTGTATTTAATTAAATATCATATTCCTAGCATAATGCATTTTATGTACGCATTTCAAAGTTTATGCCTCGTGTTGAGCTTGTTCAACGCAATAATTTTTCTGCTAGAAGGCTTACAATACGCGGACATAATGGTAAACTTTATCCTTATCTTGTTGTGAATGATGCTTGGCTTACAGAATCAAGACGAGAAGAGCGAGTTTTACAGCTAATGCGAATGCTTAACCACTTTTTTGAAAAGAGAAAAGAAACTTGTCGGAGAGGTTTACAATTTACAGTTCCAAGAGTTGTTGCTGTTTCACCACAGATGAGACTTATAGAGGTTATAAGAGATTTTATAATGTTCTTTATATATTTCTTGCTGTTGTTAAAGATGAGTGTTAAACTATTTTTTTACACAGGACAATCCTTCATTTATTTCTTTGAATGAGATTTTCAAAGAAGGATGTGAAAAAAGAAATTTAGACTCAGAGCATCCAATAGTTGTTTATTATGAAAAGCTAGCTCAAATTCAAGAGAGAGGTTACATATTTAACCATCAGTCGCTAAGAGAAATTCTAAAAGAGGTATAGAATTATTTTGTCAAAATTTTTGTTTAAATTTATTTAAAAGTTTAATTTTTATGCTTTTAAATTTATATTATAATTAATTTTTTATTTTAGGTACAAACATGTTTTGTTCCTGAAACTATGTTTAAAGAATGGGCTTTATATACCTATCCAACAGCAACTGAATATTGGACTTTTAGGAAAAAGTTAACTCAACAAATTGCTTTAGCTGGTCTTATTGAGTTTGTTTTGCATTTAACTCGCTTAAACCCTGAAATGATTAATATTGCGCGTGATTGTGGAAAAGTTACCTTTAACTACTTTAGATTTGATATTGATGACATTAAAGGTTTTTTATTTGAAATGATATTTTGATTTTATGTAAACTTTTGGATTTTTTTATGATTTTATAAATTTGTGTTTTTAGGTGAACTTGATGCTAATCGACCTGTACCATTTCGTTTAACACCAAATCTCAGTGAGTTTATTACTCCGGTTGGTATAAATGGAATAATGACTCATTGTATGATAGCTGTAGCAAGATGTCTGGTTCAACCTCAATTTAGTATTAGCAGTTATTTTAAAGTTATATTGAAAGATGAACTTATTGCCTGGAATAAAAAAGTATATTTAAATATTTCCATATGTGTGTGTATGTTTTTATTCAATTATTATATATTATATTTCAAATTTTTTTGAATTTAATTTTTTTTTATAAAAATATACTTTTTATAATTTTTTATTTTATTTTGACATTTCATTTTTTTTTTTTTTTTAATTTATTTACAAAAGATTATTTACAGAAATATAATCATACTACTACGACTACTACTACTACTACTACTACTACTACTACTACTACTACTACTACTACTACTACTACTACTACTACTACTACTACTACTATAAACGTGATAGCAGCATATTTTTACCTTCATGTTACCTTTGTCAAAATTACAAAACAATCGAGTCAAAGTGACTTAATACAGACAATATTGGCATTTTTTAGTTTATCATAATTTAAGGGTAGTTTAGTTATTTTAATTCATTGCAACTGTTTTATCATGGTTAAAACTAAGTTATTTAACTCGCATTTTTTGAAGCCATTATAGACAAGTAGCATTAGGGATCATTTACTGTTTCCCGACTCCCCATTGTACCCGATTAAAAAGCAACAGTTTCAACTTGAAACACTTCTAATTCCCTCCTAATTTACCACAAATATAAAATTTTTCACCACTAACTTTTACTACTAGCCTTGTAAAAGAAATATTATTTAGTTTCAGAAATGTTCATGGTAAATATATGAATTTGACTACAGAAATATGTCAATTTTTTTCGTTGATTCAATATGACTACATAAAAAATTATTTTTGTAATGCGTAAATAGTAAGAAAAAAGTTTGTTATATTATTGTTCCTTTACATTTAAAAGTTTATTTTTAACATTAGTTTAACAATAAAATAGTAATCGCGTCCCCATAATGACGCTGTAATACAAAAATTTAGGTAGCATTAGGGATCATAGTTAGGGTAAAATTTAAAAGTATAATTTATTAAGATTATTTTAAGTACTTTTCAAAATTTATTACTTTTTACTAAAATAAAGTGTTTTGCCTATTAATAAATATAACAAAAATTGCTCTGATAATAATAATAAAGCTTCAATGAAAAAAAAACCGAATCGCATTTAAACTCCTTTGAGTGACTTGAAAAAATGACGTTAGGTGGAAAATTCAATTTAATAGCATCGACCAGAAATGCTGTGATGAAGACTGTCTGAATGATCTATGGGTTTTTTAAATATTTCAAGAACCACCTATATGATTTTGATAACTGCTTTGATAATAATCTTATACTCCATTCATCTCTTCCCCCCCCCCCCTCTCCCCCTCTTCTTTTTATCCATATAAGGGTAATTTTAAAAGCGAATTATAAACAAAGAAAATGGGTTGCAAGTAGATGTGAAAACTTTTTTTAGACGTGAGACATAAAAATTCAAAGGTTCCTAATAATTCGCTAACAATTGAGTATAAAGTTCAAAAGAAAACTGCCAGTTGTGTTATCATACCGTGAAATAATGATTGTGGATTCAATTAGGAGGATTTAGGCAAATCCTATGTAATTAGACAGATAAAATTTGTGGTAGAATTCAATGTCACATATCTCTTATATTTCGTTGAATTCTTAAACGACATTTTTTGTAAAACTTTGTAATCTCACATCCTTAAATCTGACAATTTAGGGATGTGGCCTTTTTACAAGAAGTTTTGCAAAAATGCTTTTTGCTTTAAAACTAAGTTTTACAAAAAGTTTGTACTGCCACACCATGTTTTCAGATTATAGATATGGGCCGCTTTTAAAAACATTATTGCATGTAAACTTGGGTTTATGTCTCCCTGGAAAATGACTGAGTTGTGAAACCTAAGATAATATTTTCAAAATATTTTTGTCATTTTAAGAAATTATTTGCTTAAGAGTAAAATTCCATGAGCCACTATCTTTCCGGATAGCCAACATGTCTCTGTGATTTTGGCTATCAACTGCCTAACATCATTTAAAATTTCTTGGTAATATCATATAAAAACTTATCTTGTCTTAGTCTTTTGCATTTTACTTTGCGTGTGTTTTGCGATATCTTTAGCTTTTATTTCTTAAAACTGTCAATCTTAAAGAAATGTACTAATTATTAATTTGTCTTCATTTCCAATATTTGTTTTTGTAACATATATTAAACAATAAAAACAAGGGACATGTCAAAAAATATGTTTATTATGAACGTATCATAGTTTTAATGATTTTTTCCCCCGCTTCTTTATGCGAATAACATGGTTATAAATTAAATTTAAACAGCTTATTTAAAAGTTTAAATGACTTTATTTGTAGCAAGCTGAAACTATTATTTTAACTCTATTACTTATTAAAATAGTATTTTTTTGTTTAAAATTGAGGTAGAAAAAAGAAATATATATATATATATATATATATATATATATATATATATATATATATATATATATATATCTTTCATGACAATATTGTAAAAGGTTCTTATAAAAAAGTTTATAAAATATTTTTTTTTTTTGAGAGTTTATTATAACATGTTTACGCGAGTTTTAAAGATATATTTCAATAGTTGTTTTTTGATGTTTATAAATTAATATTAAATAAATTCTAGTAGAATTTGTAAAAAACAGGTTCTCATTGGGGTAAGAAAAAAAAAACTTCTTAATTTTAAGTTGTGTTTATGCAAAAAAACTCCAAACTAACCGGTATTGTATCAAGTATAAAATTAATTGAAATGCTTGAAACATATGATGGAACTTCAGATCCTGATGAGTGAGTTCAAAGAACAAAAAATGATAGTTGAAATGCAGAACAAAAAGCTGGAATTACTTTTTTCGATTCTTCCTTAAAAAACTGCTTTTTTGGTTTAGAATGTATGAACTGTTGATGCAAATAAAATCAGGCAGTGCTTACAAATAAAACAAATATATAAATAAAAATTTACAAATAAAGTCAAGCAAGATGCAAATATAAAGTCAGGCAGCTTTCTTTGTGGATGCTTTTAGTGCAAGGAGCTTTTTACGAAATTAAAATTATATGACTTATGAATTATAAGAAAAAGCTGGTGCACTTTTGGTTGATTTGAAATGATTTTATCAGAAAAGTCAAAAAAGACAAAAATTTATTTAGTATGTTACTGCAGAGGTTTGCACCAAATTGCAAAAAAAATTTTATACGCAAGAAAAGAGCATAAACAATACTTAGCATTGTGGTGCAATTGCATTGCAAATCGTAATCTCCTAATAGTTTTTCAAATATGGTGACAATGGACATTTGGATTTGAGATACCTAAAGATGAAGGGAAACGAGTACAGAAGCGAAGAATCTGCGCGATCTCGGTTTTAAACAACAATAGAATTAGCGGTGGTGACAGCTATGAATGCGGGATGTTCAAAGACAATTTTAAATAACAAGATTTTATCTTATAAACAAAATAAATGACCAAAATAAACCCTTCTAAGATAGTGACTTTTGAAAGAAAGGTTCATCAATGAAACCGATCCACGACTATGACTTTCCAGGTTTATAATATTTAAATATATTTATAGATGTTTTACCATTTGGAGTTGATATGAGTCTCGAAATGAGTTCCATTAAGTTATTGAGAGTATTTTTATTTCGTTTTCAGAAACGGCGAAGTTTGGGGCTAGCTGATGCGGAATTTTTGAAGTTAATAAAATTGATTTAATATTCAAATAAAAATGGAAAATCGGGACGAACCCCAACGACTGTTTAATAAACTTGCTCGATACAAAATACCAAAATAAACTAAAGCAGAATAAGAAATTCAGGATTGAAGCGAAAATGGTTACTTGAGTATGATGAAAACATGATGGGACCGCCCAAAAGTAAAATTCCTTTAATGACTGCGATCTGTTTTGCATTAGAGAGAAACAAACAACTTCATTAAAACAAGAGATAAAGATGTGTGCGTTGGTAAGTTGAGTGAATGGAGAAAAATGGGAAACAAACTAACAATCATGGATCTACGCAAGATTTATCTCCATTTGAAAATTTATGAATACCTGTGGCCGTTCGCCCTATTTCACAATAAAATGTATTGTTAAAAAAAAATTGGTTTTAGACTAAATGTTGCGCTAATGACTATGAAATCCGTTGTGAATGCCATTAATGACTAAGACGCGTTGATGAAGAATGGAAATCTTATTACGGGAATGACAAATTTATTAATGAGAATGTGGTGAGTCTTGATTATGTCTAGAGGCTTTTAAAAAATATGGTTTAATGAGCGATGAAGGTGAACATATTGGTGATGATGGGGTTACCGTGTTGGGATTATATTTGAAAAAAGTTAGTAACAAATTAATAAGGTCTAGAAAATTGAGAAAATCCCAAAAAAAGTTGAGCAGGAAAGTAGTGTTTTCACTAGAAAAAAATAGTTGTTAGTTTGACAAAAAGTTCAAACTAAAAACTATTTTAAAAAAATGTTAAAATGTGTTTTTCAAGAAGCCTGTGCGGAGATAAAAGTTGCAAGCCACTTTGTGGTTGTTGAGCTGTCCATGGGATGGAGAGAAAGATATGGGCCAATGCAACTTCTTTCACAATGGGTGCTGTTATTCAAATTGGTAATGCAACTGTGAAAGATGCAACATAGCTTCAAAAAAAAAGGTCTTGAATTCATTTAAACATGGCACAGTTAGGCGTAGTGAAGAGTGGAATAAAAAGGACATGGTATATAAACTAGAGAAAGTAATAATTTTTAAAGATTTTGTAGCAGTGTTCCACTGGATTTATAACGCGCTAACTGGTAAAGTAAAATTGAAGACAAAAGCAACTGGTGAAATATTAATGCGGAGAAGAATAAACGTGTTGTAATAAATAGTTGAAGAATACGATACTAAAGTTGATGTATATCTTGTTCTTTTAAAGATAACTTAGCGGACGCATTAACTTGAGTTTGCAGTTTAAATGGTCAAAAAAAGTTTCAAAATGTGTAAGTAGATAGATTTAGCACGAAAGGATGAAATGTCGACAATCAAACATATAATTGATTGTGGACTTCAAAAATTCATTGTCACAACAAATTTCAAGTTCATAAGGAAGTGTTGTCATAGTTCGAACTCCCCTTTATTTTTGTAGTATTAGTTTTTCAATTGGAGTTTTTATTGATTTATATTAAAAACCTATTATTAAAAACCTATTATTGATTTATCCAAAGCTTTTTACACATTAAATCATGAGATAATTTTAAAAAACCTAGAAAAGTATGGTGTTTAATAAAAAAATTTACTTTGGTCTAAATCATATCTAATTAACAGCAATACCCAGTTTAACTTGTTGGGTACCCCTGTATTCTATTTTAGCATCATTAATATTTTTACTTTATAAAAATGACTTACAGTTATTTATATAAAATAAAATTTAGTTAATTTAAATTTAATATAAAAATAGATTTAGCATCAAAAACATTACAAATGACAAATATTATTTGTAGATGACACTATTTTGTTTTATGTTCACTATGATATTATTGTTCATTTTAAATAAGAATTAAATAAGATCAACGAGTGGTTTCTAAGTAACCGACTTACATTAAATGTAGATAAAACAAAGTTTATCTTATTTTATAAACCTAGTAAAGCCAATAATATTCCTCTCAATTTCTCAGTCTTTTAATCAATAAAATAATGATTAAAAGGGAATTGACTATAGACTATATTGGAGTGGTTTTAGATAAATAATCTCAAAAAATATTTCCATGTTATATCGAACAAAATCATTTCTTAACAATGAATATTTAAAAAATATACTTTTTTTGTTTATACACAAACTTTTTTACTTTGACCTTGCCTGGGGTAGTACTTATTACAAAAAATTTAAAAAAATAATAGCAAAAAAAAAACATGGATGCAGGATTATATTTGGACAAACAGGAATGCACATTGCAAACCTCTCTTATATCAGCTTGGATCTTTAAAAAATTATAAGATATAAATAAAAGATATAATAAATATTATATTCATCAAGTAATGTTATATTATAATATTATTTATGCATTACGGCAAAATGTGGGCTCTCTTATTTCCACTACCATTTCAATCTTACTTTAATGAAATCTCTCATTAATATTTTACTAAATTTTCAGTGAACAACATTGTCATTCCCAAAAACCATATTAAGTTAAGCTCATACCAAATTCAATATCAGGACCTTTTGTTTAAGACAATTTTAATTATATTTTTAATGAAAAACAAGACTTTGTTTTAAACTGCACTTCAGAGAATCGATTCAAAACAGCAGAGAGACTAATTCAAAACGGCATTTACTAAACATGGACTTCAATATACAAGACTTCAAATATCTTTTTAACAATTTAAAATGTTTTGAATTAAATAAATCATTTAAAATTATTAAATTTTCTTAAGCTTTTATTACTAATTGTTTTCTTTTTTGTTTTATGATTTTGTAAATAGCAATAAATACTTATTTATACTGCATTATTTTTAATAAAGCTTAACGCAACTTTTTGTGATTTATAACTTTCATATTATCTCACTTTTGTCTTTTTTTTTTTTTTAATTATTCTGCTGGAACATTGTGAGCAAAAATTTATTTTTTTGCTGAGTTTTTTATGTACTTATACTGTTTTACGTATCACTTATTAGTTATGTAAACTTTTATGTAACGGGGGTCGGCAATAAGTCAAGTTTGTCTTCTTCTTGCTCCGGCCAGGATTTGCTATTACTGTAATATCTTCTTTGTAATTCTTAACAAACGGCAAAATAAAAAATAAATATAAAAAAAGCGGTATATTGGTACAATAATGACAAAAAAAGTAACATAAGGGTACAATGATCCCTTATGCTACGCAAGTTCTGTAACATTAGGGAGCATTGTCCCTCATGTTGCGGAGTTTTTGTAACATGAGGGACAATTAAAAAGATAAAGTAACATGAGGGGCAATTAAAAAGATAAAGTAACATGAGGGGCAAAATGTAACATAAGGGTTCAAAAGTAACGCAGAGGAGCATTGAAAGGTAGCATGGGGGATATCACGACTACTACTACTACTACTACTACTACTACTACTACTACTACTACTACTACTACTACTACTACTACTATAATATTACTACTACTGCTGCTGCTGCTACTACTGCTGCTGCTGCTGCTGCTGCTGCCGCTGCTACTACTACTACTACTACTAATACTGTTACTACTACTACTGCTACTACTGCTATTATTTATTATTGTTACTTTTATTATTTTATTGTTATTGTTATTGTTACTAATATTCATGATTAATAATTCATGATATTATTGTTAAAATAATATAATATTTAGATTACAAAGAGAATGCTATTATATAAAAACAATTTTTTATATAATCTATTTAATCGGAAACTGTTGCACTTGCTTTTTCTATGTTTTATACCACTCATCGTGAATTATTTCTATAACTTCTATTATCACTCATCGTAAATTAATTCTATAACTTCTATTATTACTCATCATAAATTATTTCTATAACTTCTATTATCACTCATTGTAAATTATTTCTATAACTTCTATTATCACTCATCATAAATTATTTCTACAACTTCTATTATTACTCATTGTGAATAATCTTTATAACTAACTATTGGTAGGTTGAAATAAATAAAAAATCAAAATCAAAAAGTATCAAAAAATTTAATATAAAAGTATATCATAACAGATATTAAAAAAATTTTTAATAAAAATTTCTTCTCAAAGATTTTTTTTACTTTTTTTTACATTTTTACTGCAATTTTACTATTTTTTAAATGAGAAAGTTTAAAGCTTATAAAAGCTTATTAGTTAAGTTTAGGCTGAAATTTAGGCACCTAAATTGGTATACTGGTGTCAATTGCCCAAGATACTTCGCTATACATACTAGGGTGGCTCTTAAAACAACATTTTTGAAAAAAACCTGTTCCTACCCCTTTACTTTGTTCTATATAATACTAAAACACTAGGTTTAAAATTTTTTTGAACAAAAAATTATTTTAGGGGTAGCTCAAGACCCTTAAAAATTTGACTGGTCCCTAAAATTTTGAAAATAAAAGTTCTTCTAAAGTATGTCAACCTGGTACTCAAAATCACTTTACAAAAAAAGCATGTCAAAAAAACTATTTTTTTAAAACTTGAAAATAATGACTTTTTTTATTTTCAGCTTAAAAACAATAGTTTTTATGCATTTATTTTTAAAAAAAGTTATTTTTTTGTAAATTGATTATTATTTTTAAAGTTTTTATATAATTTCTCTTCTTTTGAGTACCAGGTTAACATACTTTAGAAGAACTTTTATTTTCAAAATTTTAGGGACCAGTCAAATTTTTAAGGGTCTTGAGCTACCCCTAAAATAATTTTTTGTTCAAAAAAATTTTAAACCTAGTGTTTTAGTATTATATAGAACAAAGTAAAGGGGTAGGAACAGGTTTTTTTCAAAAATGTTGTTTTAAGAGCCACCCTAATACATACTCAAATATATACATACATACATTCATACATAACATACATACATACATACATACATACATACATACATACATACATACATACATACATACATACATACATTACATTACATTACATTACATAATTTTAAAGATGCCGGTTTTAATCCAGAAAACTCTTCAGAGTAAGAAGAAGAAAAAGAAGATTAATGGAAAAATGAATTTTATTTTTATTAAAATAACATTAATTTTTTCATCAGTCTTAAGTTTTTTATTTTATTTATTTATAGAAACAAGATGAACAAAATCTTTTACCTAACCAATCAGAAATGAATAATGAACAACTTATAACATTAGTTACAAATGCAAGCAATGCAATGTTGACAAGACTTCAAAGTGAGTGTTTTATTTGGATTTTTACTAACTACTCTGAAATGTATTTTGTTTAGATCAAATTTTTATTTCTCTATTGCTACAAGATCTTCATTTGTTTAAAAGAAAATATTATTTTGAACAAATCAATTTGTCACTGTTATTGACAAAAATCATTTTTCTTGTTTAACATAATATTATTATGTTTTGAGCAGTTCTTTTTTTGTATTATGTTTTGATTTTTATGTGTTTAATGTCTTGATTATTAAGAGGTCTTTGTTTGATTTGTCTTCTAAGGTTTGAATCTTATTTATTTTGGATTGTTTTATTTAATTATTTTATTCTATTTATTTGATTTATTTTATGTTCTAAATTTTTATAGTAAATTGTTTTTTGAATTTATAATGAGTACACAATTTTTGGCGGTTTATAATAAGGTTCCCACTTGTCATGAAAACATGCAGTTGTTTATACAGGCATAGAGAAAAGAATGTCTACTAAGTTATGTTTTAAGGTTTTATTGTTGTTATTGTATTATCTATCTTGTTATTTAGTTGGTTTAAAATTTACTTATGTTTAAAATAAGTCAGTCTTTTGGTTAAGTAAGTTTAAATTTTAGACTTTTAAGGTTTAATATTACCTAAAATATATAAATAGGTAAAAATTGCTTCCCAAACGTCTTGGAAAAGCAAATTCAAGTTGCTTTCAGCTGTTAACTACAATTTAACTTTAGTTTATTGCAAATATTGTAAAGCATCATTCACTATATCAATGGTGTTATTGTAAGACATTTTTTACTATATTAGTGGTACTATTGTAAAACTTCTTTCAGTATATTTTCCGGTGGTGTTAGTCAACTTGAAAAGCTTATCGAAAAATGTATCAAGCTTTCTGATGTTGGATGTTCAAATGTCCATATAGATGACCAAGTTTCTCATGCTAAAATTTTACAAGTTATAAACTGTAATAAAAGTTTTAAGTTAACAATTCAATATTTACCTCTGTTTTCTGATTCTGTTGTGGAAAAGCATTATAAGCAAGATAAATGTTAAATTTTAAATACAGTTTGGTATTACTCCTTATCCTAAATGTATTTCTTACAAAAATATTTTTTTGTTTTAAATTTAATGAGACAACAACTAAGCAAGTATATTTGAGACAACCACTAAATCAAGTTAAGTGAGACAACCACTAAGCGAGTATAAAAAAGTGCGTTTAATAGTATTAAAACATAGGTAAGGCAAAAAGTGTAAAATAATAATATCATATATGTGGTTCTCTTTTTGTTGGTCATTGTGTCCACAACTAACAAGTTGATCATTATTTAAGTTGTGACCTATAGTTAGATTTTTCATATTTTTTACTACCTGGGATGGATAGCTCTGATCTGAGATCGATGGGCCTAATATTAACAAAGTTTTTAAAATGAAGTTTTTAGATCTAATAAAAAGTTTGACATTATCGAACATGCTACATATAACTTTCATAAAGTGCATACTGCTTTTAGAAAAAGCATTTAAAAATATTCCTTTTATTTACATAAATTTGTATTAGTATTCCTTTTTTATAGAAAAACACTTTCTTGTGCCAGGCACAAAGCTTATGCTGATTTAGTTAATATAACAAATTTTGTTGTTAAGCCCAAAAACATGCTGAAACTTGATGACTTTCTATGAAATACTTTGTTGTTATTATTTTTAAACAATGGGTAATTCTTTAAGAGTTTTTTTTTACATTTTTTTCAAGAAGTTAAAAAACTTTAAGGCTTTGCTTAAAACAGATACAAAAAAATTCTATGCAATTTTTTTCATATTCATTCTATGCAATTCTTTTCATATTCATTCTATGCAATTCTTTTCATATTCATTCGATGCAATTCTTTTCATATTCATTCTATGCAATTCTTTTCATATTCATTCTATGCAATTCTTTTCATATTCATTCTATGCAATTCTTTTCATATTCATTCGATGCAATTCTTTTCATATTCATTCTATGCAATTCTTTTCATATTCATTCTATGCAATTCTTTTCATATTCATTCGATGCAATTCTTTTCATATTCATTCTATGCAATTCTATGCAATTCTTTTCATATTCATTCTATGCAATTCTTTTCATATTCATTCTATGCAATTCTTTTCATATTCATTCTATGCAATTCTTTTCATATTCATTCAATGCAATTCTTTTCATATTCATTCTATGCAATTCTTTTCATATTCATTCTATGCAATTCTTTTCATATTCATTCTATGCAATTCTTTTCATATTCATTCTATGCAATTCTTTTCATATTCATTCTATGCAATTCTTTTCATATTCATTCGATGCAATTCTTTTCATATTCATTCGATGCAATTCTTTTCATATTCATTCTATGCAATTCTTTTCATATTCATTCTATGCAATTCTTTTCATATTCATTCTATGCAATTCTTTTCATATTCATTCTATGCAATTCTTTTCATATTCATTCTATGCAATTCTTTTCATATTCATTCTATGCAATTCTTTTCATATTCATTCGATGCAATTCTTTTCATATTCATTCGATGCAATTCTTTTCATATTCATTCTATGCAATTCTTTTCATATTCATTCTATGCAATTCTTTTCATATTCATTCGATGCAATTCTTTTCATATTCATTCTATGCAATTCTTTTCATATTCATTCTATGCAATTCTTTTCATATTCATTCGATGCAATTCTTTTCATATTCATTCTATGCAATTCTTTTCATATTCATTCTATGCAATTCTTTTCATATTCATTCTATGCAATTCTTTTCATATTCATTCTATGCAATTCTTTTCATATTCATTCTATGCAATTCTTTTCATATTCATTCGATGCAATTCTTTTCATATTCATTCTATGCAATTCTTTTCATATTCATTCTATGCAATTCTTTTCATATTCATTCTATGCAATTCTTTTCATATTCATTCTATGCAATTCTTTTCATATTCATTCTATGCAATTCTTTTCATATTCATTCTATGCAATTCTTTTCATATTCATTCGATGCAATTCTTTTCATATTCATTCTATGCAATTCTTTTCATATTCATTCTATGCAATTCTTTTCATATTCATTCGATGCAATTCTTTTCATATTCATTTTATGCAATACTTGTTATTTAAATGTTATTATATAAACTTATTGTTATATCATCAAAATATAAATGTTATTATATAAACTTATTGTGATATAAACCATCAAACTATAAATAATTATTGGTTTAGTGATAAGTCAGCTGTTTGTGCTTGTTAAGTGTGTTATCTAATAATCAAAACAACATCTGAAAGATTTGAAATAAGAACTTTATAAAAGCTCATAGTACTAACTTGAAAAAATACATTATTAAATTATTTATGATTTATATATTTATATATAGATATAATTTTTTCTTTTTGTTGTGTGTAAAATTTACCTTTTAGCTGATTTATTCAACATGCAAATTTTATAAATTTGAATAAGTAACCTAATTAAATTTTGTAAAGAGAGAATCATTAAATTATCAAAGATATAAAAGTTATTTGGCTAAACAAACAAGATTAGAATAGGTTGAATCAGAAAAGGTAGATCATTATTTTATAAATATTTTGGGAAATTCTATTTGCAATAACACCACAGATGGTGGAAGCATTTATTTAACAGTGAAAAGGAACAAAATTTATTTAACAGTGAACAAAATAACACGACAAATGGTGGAAGCATTTAACAGTGAACAAATTAACACCACAAATGGTGGAAGCATTTATTTAACAGTGAACAAAATAGAAAAGGAAAAACAAAAGGAAATTATTTTAAAGAATAAAAAAATATATAAAAATAAGGTAAAATTAGAAGAATATTGAAATGTATAAATGAACTAAAAGATTGAAGAAAAAATAAAACAAGAAAATGAATAAAAAAATAAAACAAATAAATATTTTAATATATAATGTTAAGCATATAAAACTATAATTTTTTTTAAGTATATTAATTATAATTATAAGTATATTAATAAATAATTAGGAGAAATAATTAGTAGTATATTAATAAATAATTAGGAGAATTTCATGGCTGTTTGATAAAAAGTGGTAAGATTTTAAATCCATTAAAAATAACTTTATAACAAAGGTGTATAAGCTTTTTTTTCATAGCAACGCTTTGTTTACTCCAGATGTGGTTGTTCTAACTCTAAAACTGCTTTTTGTTTATTAATTGATGTTTTTAGTTCATTTGACTACATGGTTTAACGAATCTTCCATTTATAGTTGCTGTTTTCTGTATCACTTCACTTTTTGTCCTATCACTTTAATTAAATAATACTTAAAATAATAGGGAAAAAAGACAAAAAAAAAAGAAATATAGTAAGAAACATAGACTCTTCAGAAGAAACCAAAATCAATCATCAAACTGAAGTAAATGTATTTAATTTACATAAAATAAAATTTGAATGTTGCATAGCAAACAAAAAGAACATTTTTTGATTCAGCTCCAGCTTTTTATCTTCAGTAAACATTTTAAATAATGGTTTTGTAGCTAAAAATATTAGTTCTGTTTATTATGATCAGTTCAATGTTATAAATGACTGTTAAATATTTATGAACACTGACATATTAAATAAAATAATAACTCCCATTGGTAAATTTAATAAATTATAATTTATAGTAACACTGCATCTTATCACTTTTAACAGAAGCTGTGTTCTACCAGAAGCAAACCAGTAGCAGTGAGCTATTGATGTTTATTTATGAGCAATATTAGCTTTTTGAGAAATGGGTAAAGGATGAATACACAAATTTTTTGAACATGTCTGGTTGTATAAAGAAATCTTTTTTTAACTTGTTAAACAAAGAAATTATAACAATTACAATTTGATTTTTTTAATTCTGACTCACTCCCAACAAGGCTGCAAGCAACCGCTATTAAGTTTATTTACTAGAAAAAAAAAATTTTTTTTTAACTTTACTAATTAAAAACTAGAAAAAAAAGAATAGAGTTATAAAGCAAGGATACGGTTGACAGAAGACTTTAAAGGTTGTAGGTTGTGTGAGTCAGGAAAAAAAGAAGATGAGAAAGAGTTCAAAATGGTTAAAGTGCGGGGGGAAAAAACTAGATGAATAAAAGTTTTTAGAGCATGCAGGGACAGATACAGTAAAAGAATGAGACTTTGCCTAATGACAAGGCAAGCCAGAATGAGTTTTAGTTGATGGAACTAGAGATGAGAGCTCCTGACAACCCTCTCACTGAATCCTGAAAAGATTTAGTGAGAGGGTTGTCATTCATTAATATAGGAATGTTGACAGTACTGTGATAGTTGTTTGCAGTAAATAACTTAGTTTTGTTGGAGTTGGAAAATTTACAAGCCACTGTGAGACCCAATCTCTCACAGAATGGAGATCAGAGTTAAGATCAGCTGCCTGTTCTAAGCGATCGAAAAAGAGAAGACTTTTTATCAAGGAGTATAACTTTATACAGGAGTATAAAGTTGAGATATCAGCAAAAAGAGCTACTTTATATGTAAGGTTGTCAGAAAGATCATTAATGTAGATAAGAAACAAAGCAGGACCAAGAATAGAACCTTGAGGTACCCCAGAAGTTTCTGGAAATAAAGAAGAGTGCTGGCCTTTGAGGATGGTTTTATTAAAGCGGTTAGAAAGAAATAATTTGATAATCTCAAGAACTCAGATACACCAAATGAAACAAGCTTATGGAGAAAACCTGCATACCAAACTTTGTCCAAATTCTTAGATACGTCAAGGGCATTAGCCCTAGCCTCTCCACCTCCATCTAATGCACAATAAAATCTTTTAGTCACAGCAGTTAGCAAGTCAGCCGTAGAGCGAGAGGATCGAAAAACTGTATCGTCTGACAGTAAGTTATTTGACTCAAGATGGGATGTGAGAAATTTGTTTATCAAAGACTCAAAGACCTTGCTAATAACAGAAAGAAAACTGATTGGGTTATAATTAAAGGAGTCAGAATGTTCACCGGAGTTTTTGAAAATTGGAACAACAGATTGCCATATTCCAGTAGCCAGGAAAAAAAGACTCAATCAAGTACTTATTAAATAGTTTAGAGAGAATTGAGGAGAGTTCTGGAGACCAATTTTGTAAGACTATGACAAGAATGTTGTCTTGACCACAAACCGGAGAAGAGTTTAGTCGAGATATGACTTTAGCAACAAAAGCTGGAGTGATTTGAATGTCTAACAATAGGTTACTTGCAAATAGTTCTGCCTTCATTAAATAAGACTACTAAAAAAACAAAATAATACTAAAAACAAAATAATTCTTTTCTATTAACAAGTATGGGGTTATCCTTGGGACAGGTAATAAGATCGCTACCATGAATGAGAGATGGAATGTTAGACCTACCTTTGTTAACTGCACTGTTAAAGATTTTCCAAAAGTCTCCAGAACCTAACATCTGAAATAAAATGCGAGATTTAGTGAATTGAGAATAACAGATCTTAGCATCTTACAGTACCTTTTTACATCAATTTCTTGCGATAATAAATAGTTGTTTGTTCTTCAGAGAGTTATTTTTTTTAAAAGATGAAAAAAATAATTACAGTTAGATATAGCCGCTGCACAAGAGGGTGAAAACCATGAAGTAAAATGAAGCTCGACTTGAGAAATGAGGACCAACAAGAAGGAATAAAAGCTTCCATTCCTGCGTGAATCCAGGAGGTTACTTAAGGGGTACATTTTTCAGCTGAGATGGAAAAGACATCAGCCCAAGGACCACCACAAAAGAATCCCAGTCATCTTTAGGGTAGCAGTAAGTAGTGCAATGATAGGGAGAGTTTGAAAAGGAAGTACGAGATGAAAGATATAAAAAGATCATTGGTCAGAACCACCTAAAGGAGAAAAAAGAGAACACAAGTTAGAATAAGAGACCAGACATAAAGGGCTGAAGCTAAATGAATAAAGTTGTCAAGGACTGAAGCTAAATGATTAGGGTTGTCAAGGACTGGAGCTAAATGATTAGGGTTGTCAAAGACTGAAGCTAAATGATTAGGGTTGTCAGGAAAACGAGTCACAAAGTTAACTATTTGAGTAAGAAATTGAGAAATGTAGAAGTTATAGTGGTATTAGAGCCGAGCCTTTCAGTGCGATGAACAATAAAGTCACCAATAACAACAATATTGGCAGAGGGGTAAAGAGAGAGGGCATGCTCAATTTGATCAGAAATTACATCTAAAAGAGTGCTTTCTTGAGAAGAAGGAGAACAATAAATAACAAAGAGAAAGGTAATAGAGTAAAGAGGTGCTAAGCGGAAGCACATAAAAGAATGGTCAAAGGATTCAAACCTGATTTCACCACAAATAGGTGTATTGATGCATATGTATAACCCCCGAGCCAAGCATGTGACTAATAGAGTCTTTGCAAATCAAAGGATAGTACCCATCGACACTGAGATCAGAAGAAGGAATAGCAGAATTTAAATTAGTCTCACTAAGAGCAAGCAAGTCTGGTGAATTTTGCAAGAGATAAGATTCAACTGATGGAAGGTTGCTTTGCAGACCACAAATATTAGTAAAAGATCCCCACCACAGTTAGGTGGTGGGGATGGTTTTTTATGTTAAATATTTTGGGTTACTTTTAACATGTTTAAAGTAAACTTCACTCGTTCATAAATAGAGCATGGCCTCCTTAGCAATGAGTTAAGCAAATTTCTCAGTCCTTTTAATTAACCCTAAGTTGTAACATGGGGGTTCCTTATGTAGCCTCTACAAAGTCCACCAAAAGCATTAACAGGTGCACCATCCATGTGTAACATGGCACTGTTAATACTCTGATATTTTGCAGTTGTTGATGGAATCAGCCTCTCTGAGAGCTACCACAGAGTTCGGGAAACCTTACTACCAGCCGGTCTTAGAACCATTAATCTGAGTTTTAGAACTGTACCCTCATTAGGAGATAAAAGGAAGAGTTGCATAGCCACTACCAAGGTGGCACAAGCAAAACCTATGAGAAGAGTCAAGAAAATCCAGCATTCATCATCCTAGGCAGGAAACAATGTAAAAGGTTTACATCTACGCCAGTCTAATAGATGAAGAAGGGGTTTGACGCAGGTTAGCAGAATAATTCTGCTTACCCCAAAAATCTTTGCCTAGGAGGCCTCCTACAAGACAGTAGTTGGATGCAATTAACATCTGCTTAAGATGAGTATTTTTATTGAGATACCATCTCTAGCCTTTACTCAACCAAGAGCCCCAAGGCAGGGAATTTTTAAGTCAAAGTTAGTTTCTGCTAGCTTTTGCCTAAAAAAAGCACACTTTACAAGGCAGCAGGGTATGAGGCAGGTAGTACTAGGTTACATAATACCACTAGCAGGGTGATTGTAATGATCCTAAACCTGACCTGGCCTGGAGTAATTAAAAGGAGCTACTTCCTCCAAACAGTACCTTAAAACATTGGGCATGACATTTTGGAAATGCATTAGGAAAAATATTATATCTAACAAAATACTAGAGATAAGGGTGACTGTAGGTTTTATAGTTGGAGTGTCTAGTTAGTTAATGAGCTCACACTGCATCAAAACAGATTTAAACGTTTAAACATGACATTCAAACATTTAAACAGAACACATACATACATAAAGTAACTTACGTGTAAGTAAACACTATGCCAGAGGTTCAGGCAGAACACAAACATACATATATAAAGTAACTTAGGGGTGAACCAACACTGCGCCAGAGGTTTAGACAGAAAACAAATATACATATAAAGTAGATTACAGGTGAACTAAAACAGTAACTGAGGCACTTCCAATTATATAAAAGACACACACTCAAAAAAATAATAATAATAAGTAACTATATATGTATATATTACTATAGCCATGACCAATTTTAAATAGTACTGTTGGTAGGAAGGAAACTCCTTTCAGTTTTTGCTTAGAAAGCAAATCCTACAAAGCAGCAGGACATGGAGCAGGTTGCACTGAGTTACTTTTTACTAGCAGCAGGGTGATCATGAAGACCATGGTCATGAAGACAAGTTGTGTGGCCATGATCATGAAGACAAGTTACACGCTTGAAACTAGCATGAATGCCACAGCTCAAAAAGTTCTGAAAATTAGTTTAAATTAAAATTTTGATATGCATACATTAGTTAATAAGGCTAAAAATTTTTTTGTGCATAATAATTTTATTTATTTACTAGTAACAACTATTTACAAAAAAACTGAAGAAAAAAATGTGAAAAAAAGTTTTAATTAAATCTAACTTACAAGTCAAAATCTTTTTTAAATGTATATTTCATTTAAAAAAAACTTTGATATTATTATTTTGTCAATTATTATGTAACACTTTTATAATGAGATAATATGAGTTAATAGGTTGTTTAAGTAGGTATTTTATTTTTATTTGAAGATTTTTATATTTAAATGTGCTTTTCTAAGTTCCTCAAAATTCATGACTTTACGATAAATATTTTTAAATTTTCCTAATTGATTTCTATGAAGTTTTCAGGAATTGTTCATTTTGTTGTAATGGAAGTTCTCTACCACTTTTGTAGCATTATTATAATCCAATAAAAAGAATTGAAAGTCCAGATATGATCAAAAACATTTTATTTTTTGCTTATTTATAACATGCTTTTATTATCAAAGATCTTCTTTATTATATAAATACTGGATCTTTATTACATTCTTAATGAATTTAGAATATTTCAAGTAATAGCATAGTAAATTTTAGGTTATCGTTTTTGAGATATTCACCACAACAAAATTATGGTAATTTTGGGGTTTCTAGTACCAAATATCTTAAACCAAAATTTTTGACTTGTGTAATTTCGTCACTTTAAAATGGTTTTTATCGTTTTCTATGTAAATAATATCTGTAATGTAGTTTTCAAAGTATTTTATTAGTGGTCTAACTTAAAAACAAAAAAACAACTCTCCATTACATAACATAATGTTAAATTTTTAAACTTGTGAAGTTAAAAAAAATTACAAGTTTTAGGAGAAATAGAAAACGTAAAATCATGTACATACTTGCTGTCTTTAACACACTGCGCGCAGCCCTTGTACGCATTCGTACTTTTTTGATTAACCCACCAACCATTCCTCCCTCCATACTTGCATACTTACTTTATGGAAGACCCTAAAGATGTGTTTAAAACATAATTGGTTATTATAAGTGATTTGAAAACATTTATTTTTGTTATAGATTTGAGTTTTTTTCATATTTTTTAGATTTGGCCATATTTGAAAATGCTGAATCTAAAGTTTTTACTCTTATATCAGCTGCATTAAACTCGGACAACACTTGTCGAATGGATCCTGCATGGCATCCTTGGCTCTGATAGAAGCATTTGTGTCTTTTCTTGGTTATTTTTTCAATAAACTGCATCAACCTTATATAAAAGTTATTTGTATTTATTTTACTTTTTTAAATATTTAATCATTTTATTGGTAGAGTGTTTATTGGTATTTAACGAAATATATTACTATCAAGAAAGGAGATATATTATTGGTATATATATACTGTGTTAAATACATTTAATAAATATTTAATAGGTATTGTATTTTATATCTTTAAATGCACACTTTATTCAATAAAAATTTGCATTAAGAAGCCGTAGCTAAAAGTTCTTATAAAACGAACTTTTTTACGTTTTAATGATCTGTATGCGTGAAATAACTTTTTACTATTAGTATATTACAGATTTATTTAGTAATATATACATATTACTAAATAAATTAGTAATATGTATATATATATATATACATACATACAAACATACATGCATACATACATACATACATACATACATACATACATACATACATACATACATACATACACCCTTGTTAAAATATTTTAAGTACTTTTTGTTACATGGTTTTTTTTGCTTTTTTTTATAGTTTATATGATGAATTGATCACATGTGTTTTACATTTTTGATCAAAATGTTTAAAATTTACTTTAGCTGTTTGCTCATATACATACATCATACATAAAATTTTATATGCATATATATATATATATATATATATATATATATATATATATATATATATATATAAATATGTATATATATATACAGTCGCAATCAAAAGTTTGGAACATCTTTAAAATTTGCAGAAAACTTGAAATATTCGTATAAAAATTTTTCCTTAGATATGAGGCGAAAGTTATGTAAAGTAAATTTCTTTTAGTTATAGATTGTTGTTATTTTAGCAAAAAATAAATAATTATGAGAAAAACTAATGAATTAACAACAGAAAAACGTACTCAGATTGTTATTCTATGTGAACAAGGGATTGACCCTGACTTCTATTGCTGCAGGTTTTAATGTAACACATAGCTGCATTATAAAAACATTAAAAACCAATATCAAGAAACTGGTGATTTTGAAAGCAAAGCTAGAACTGGATGATCAAGGTGACTACTCAAAGAACAGATAGCTGCATTCATCGTTATGCAAAAGCATATCCGTTTGCCAGTGCTTCTAAAATTTCATCTGAGATATTCCCAACTGGTGTTGCAAAAAGTGTTGTGACAATTAGAAGACATTAGTGCAAACAATTTAACTTAAATAGCCATGTTCCGGCAAAAAAACCTTACCTTTCTCAAAGAAATATTATTGACCGTATTGCCTTCTGTCAAAAATTGAAGCACTGGTGATTGGGAAGATGCAATATTTAAAGACGAATCATTAATCGAAAAATTTGTTTGTTGTTCTACAAGCTTTAGACACCTGCCTTGCCAATGATACAACCCTCAGTATTTGCTTTCTACTGTAAAACATTGCCCTTAAATCATGATATGGGGTGTCATTACAGCAAATTAAATTGCCATATATATCTTAAAATGCTTCAAAAAAAGCTTGAAATATTCATTAACATCACAAATACCTACAAGTTTTAGTATGACAGAGCCCCCTGTCACAGGGCCAAGATTGTGAGCAGTTGGGTATGTGAGAAGGGGTTGAGATCATTAGCCCCTGACCTGGTAACTCACCCGACCTCAATTCCATTTAAAACTGCTGGAATCATATTATAAACAAAGTCCAAAAATCAAGACCCTCATCTTCGGATGATCTACAAGAAAAAATTAGGCAGGTATGGACTTAACTTATGACTCCTGAATATTTAATAAAGCTCATTCACTCTATGCCTACCCCGCTTAGCTAAGTGTTTGAATGCTAAAGGACATTATACCAAGTATTAACTTCGAGTATTCAATTCATAAAACATTTACTAATGTTTTAAAGTTATTATTTTTGTCAATGGTAATGGTTACTAATATATTTTGATATAATAAATGAATAATTTAATGAAAATTGTGTTTTTTTACGCAATGTTCTAAACTTCTGATCGTGACTGTATGTATATATATATATATATATATATATATATATATATATATATATATATATATATATATATATATATATATATATATATATATATATATATATATATATATTAGGGTGGTTCATGAACAACATTCATAAAACAACATGGCTGATGGCACCCCCTAAATGTGTTCTTTGCAATAAATTAATACTATATTTAAAAAATTTTTGGGGGATCGCTCAAGACCCTTAAGCATCAGACAAGTCCCTAATATTTTGAAAAAAAAATTTTTTTAAAACATATCATGTTTGGTCTCAAATGAAGTGAAATTTAATAAAACATCCAAAAACAATAATCATTTTATATAAAGATTACTATTTTAAATTTTATGGCTTAAAAAATATCGTTTTTTAACAAAAAATAAAAATGTACATATTTTTAAAGTTTTTTTAAGTAAACTTTTTTAATTTGGTTTTTTTTTTAATTTTTTTAATATTTCTTGAAATTTTTATAAAATTTCACTTCTTTTGAGACCCAACATAATATGCTTTTAAAGAACTTTTTTTTCAAAATTTTAGGGACTTGTCTGATGTTTAAACGTCTTGAGTGACCTTTAAAAAATTTTTTTAATTTAGTATTAATTTATTACATAGAACACATTTAGTTGCCATCAGACATTTTAAAAAAATGTCGTTTTATGAACCACTCTATATTCGCCGCCTATATTCTAAAACAGCCGCCTATATTCTAAAAAAAATCTTTTCATATTCTTAAAATCTTCTATTGGTTCTCACAAGCAACTTTGTTAAATTTTTCTAAAATTTTATTTGAATTAGGGGGACCTTCAGAACCTTGATCACACTTACCAGGTCCCTAATATTATATTTAAAAATTTTTTCAAAAGTATGTCATGTTGGGTATCAAAAGAAGCGAATTTATATAAAAAATTTTAAAATAATAATAACATTATTAAAAATTATTTTTTTAGAGTTTTTTTTGCAGAAAAATGACATTTTTAACCTAAAAATGAAAAAAGTCTATTTTTTTGATAATTATTGCAAAAAAAATCTTAAATATAATTTTATAAAATGGTTGTTACTTTTAAAATTTTTATATAATTTCGCTTCTTTTGAGACCCAACCTGAGATACTTTTAGAAAACTTTTTTCTATATAATGATAGGAACCTGTAAGTGTTAAAGGGTCTTGTGCTTCACCTAAATCCATTAAAATTTTGAAAAAATTTAACAAAGTTGCTTGTGAGAACCAATAAAAAGTTCAGATCTTTTTTAGAATATAGGGGGCGGATGTCACACCCTTTAATTTAATACTATATTATTTAATTAAATTTTCTTTAATTTAATTTAAAGTTTTTTTTAATTTAGGGTTGGGCAAACTTTGATTTTTTAATAGAATACATTTTTTTGCATGATTAATTATGGTTCTGTTTTAAGATATGTATACAAATATGTGTTTAATTTTTATTGATCATGTACACAGCCCTGTTAAAATGTTTTAAATACTTATTATTACATGGTTTTTTTTTGCTTTTCTTTTAGTTAATATAATGAATCGATCACATATTTTTTGGCATTTTTCATCAAAATGTTTCAAATTTTCTTTAGCAGTTTGCCCAAATTCTCGTAGCTTCTCAACTAGTAGTTTGGTATGTAAAAAAGTATATAAAAAGTCAATTGATAAGGAAAGCAAAATAACGAAAGATAGGAAGCATTATTTAAATGAAGATCATGAGGTTACTCTTCAAGTAGTAGATTATTTTAAAAATATTCAAAATGACACTTTATTTGAAGACAAGAATAAAGTGCTTCATAAACTTCAAACGAATGTTTCGCAAATTTTTGGATTTAGTTTGGAAGTGTTAAAAAGACGTTTACAATTAATTAAAGATTCGGGACTTACAAAAAGTGATGAAATGTTGTTGATTTTATCAATACCAGCGTGTTTTGATTTATGCAATCCGAATTTTTTTGGCGTTATAAAATGCTTCCAAAAGTTTGATCTACCTGTTATAGAACTTTTCCGTGCAAATCCATTTCTTGGAAGCATTGATTTAACACGTTTAGAAGAAAACCTAACGCTATTAGAAAAAGCGGGTTTAAAGTCAGCTTTAAAAAATGTTATATTGAAGAATCCTATTTTATTAAGTTATCCTTTAACGCTTGAAGCATTGAATCATTTAAAACGGCTACATACATTGGGATTAGATCAAAATAAATTACTGGAAACTTCTTTTTACGAACCAAGGTTATTCTCAGTTCAGGATAAATCTTTAAATGCCATTTTAAGAGAAGCTAGGGAAATTAATCTATCTGAAGTCAAAGATTTCTTAGCATCGTATAAAATAGAGATAGAGCGAATTTATCGGCTTTGTCCAGAATTTCTTTTTATTTCCAAAGAAAAACTAGAAGCTTGTCTTGAAAAAGCGCAGTCTTCTCCATTTTTTCTTGTTGCTGAGGATATTGAAAAACTTTTACGCAACAGACCGGATGTCTTTCTTGTACTGTCTGATGACAAAGTCATTGACGTAGTAAATTACATTGAAAATATAAGTACAGTTAAAAGTAGAGCATTTAGACTTCTTAATGAACGTCCTGAAATATTTCGATTCCCAGAGAAATTTAATAGGAGATGTGATTTATTTAAATCATTTGGATTTAAAGAGGCTGATATTGCTCGTTTATTCGCAGTCAAAGGAGGTCCGAATTGTTTTGTGGATTGTGATGATTTTTCTCACCATTCTATGACTGAGATTCTTGAGTTCTATATGAGCAGTAAGGATTTAACACCAGTTCAATTGGTTGTATCTGCACCCATATGTTTTGCAAAAACCCATTTCCCAATCATAAAACAACGATTTACATACATGCGGCAACTAGGTTTGATGAAGTTAATTGCACCACGAAAAGTCACTTCCAAAAAAGGTAAATTATCGCTACAAAGTATCATCAAGTGTGAATCAGAGGAATTTGTTAAGATTTGCAAGAGTACCTTAGAAGAATACAAAACTTTTTTGTCAAAGTTTTAAATATTTTTTTGTTTAAAAATACTGTTTAGCTGTTTTTGTGTGCTACATGTTTAATATCATATTGTATTTTTATTAAAGAAATTAAAACAAAAACGCATTTTTAAATTAGTTTTTATGTTTACAATAACAATGAATAAGAATTCTTTTTTTTAATTAATTGGCATTTTTATTTGGCACCGTCGGCACCCTTTGGTATTATTTGACAGTGTTTTATTTGACGCAGTCGGCACGTTTCGGTATTTTTTGACAGTGTTTTAATTGACACCGTCGAAACTTTGGTTTATTTTTTTAATTTGACATTGATAAAATTACTTGTATTTTGTCGTTTTAGGTTATCAATATATACTAAAAACTGATGTTATTTAAACTTTGTGTTTGTTTTTTGGGGGTTTTCTTGGGCTATCTAGCAAATGGCATTGTAAATGAAGTAATAACTACAAAGTTTGGAAAAGAAGTATTTGATTTTTATCTCACAATGTTAATTGTACCGGCACTATGTAATGCTATTTGTGCTCGACTAATACTTTTAACTATCAGCAATCCAAAAGAAATGATCGTAAAATCAGATGTTCCTGATAGACTATATTTGGGATGTAGCATTTTGAATATGCTGTCAATGATGTGTTCGTTCTTTGCTTTGTTTTATGTCAGTTATCCTACGCAGTTAATACTAAAGTCTAGCAAACCTATATCTATATTAGTTTTTGGATATTTTACTAATAAAAAAGCATACCCCCTGTACCGATTTTTGAGTATATTTCTCACTGTAACTGGCGTAATGAGCTTTATGTGTTTTCAATATAAAATGCAAGATAGTTTGGCAGGCGCTAAAAATGGTGTTCAACACTACGTTTCGTACGGATGTTTGTTAATTTTATTTTCTCTAATTTTAGACGGTATTTTGGCGTCAATACAGGATATAATGAAGCGAGATTATTCCATCGAGGCACATAAACTAATGTATTTTACAAACAAATATTCTTTTCTAATTTTGGGAACGATAATGTTATTAACTAATGAGTTTAAAGATTTTTATATCTATGCAGAAAAATTTCCTCTTGTTTTGCTCTATACTTTAATTTTAGGTTTAACTAGTGCTTTTGGTCAAAACTTTATATACTTTAGTATTGCGTGGTTTGGCCCTTTAACTTGCGCAGTTATAACGACTACTCGTAAATTTTTTAATGTGTTAATATCTGTTTTTATTTTTTCGCATAATCTAAAAGCTGAGCAATGGATGAGTGTTATTCTAATATTTACTGGTTTATTTTTTGACATTTGGATTCAGCGCTCAATTTAAAACGGTAAAAATTCAAAACAAATACAGGTTTTTTTTATATTTTTCAGCTGATTTAGAACTTTTTTCTTTGGAAATTTATCTATTGTTGTACAGGTTGAAATATGCAATAATTTAATTTTTAATTAAAAAAAAAGACAGCTAGAACTAAAAAGAAATTTTTAAAATGCCTAAAAAATTAAACTTTGATAGTTTAATTATTTTTACTCGTAATTCTTTGGTTTAATTTGATTGGAAACGTATTGTTTTGAGAGCTGCTGCATTCTCCCAGAATTTCTTTGTTTTTCGAGAATTGCGCTCGTTCAATCAACCGAGCGTGACTTACTCAATGGTTGTGTAGCTTATTTGCAGCAATAATCGAAGCTGAGAAGTGCACAAAAAAGTTTTTGCAAGTTGTTTAAAAAGATGTAACGTTTTCAAAAATCTGTTTCAAAATTAATTAAAAAATGAAAAAACTGTTTGCTAAGTGTGGTAGTGTGAATAGGAGGCTGCTCGTTTCCAAGCTATTTTATTTTTTTTATTGGTCTGCTTACGGTTCTTTTTTTCCTCTTCTTGCAGTATATTACAAACAAATTGGAATGAATCCTTCGCAAAGTGGAATATTGGTGGGAATGCGACCTTTAATTGAGTTTGTTAGTGCACCATCACTAAGCTCTTTAGCCGACAGATTGAATATCAGAAAGGTCATGCTCATTTTCAACTTACTGTGCTGGATAGCTTTTGTATTCCCATTAGGAATGATTAAGCCATTAGACAAAACGTGTCATCGTTTTATCATGTTGGCCAAAAATATTACAGAATTTACCTCACAGGAAACAGACGAGGTAAATGAATTCTTGAAGTCAAACACGCCACATGAACCTCAGATTAATCCACACAGAAAAAGTAATGTCGTTTTTAGCGAAGAAAGCATACATCAAATTTTTTGGGTTTTACTTTTTTTAACTGTAGTTGGAGAGTTTTTTGCATCTTCCGCCCCTACTCTAGCAGACACTGCAACTCTTAATGCACTTGGTGATAATAAAGAAAGGTATGGACGTCAAAGAATGTTTGGTAGTTTAGGATGGGGATCTGCAATGTTTACTGTAGGATTTGTTATAGACGCTTTACCCATGTATAAAGTTTGTGACGAACCCATCAGTAAAGACTACACGTATGCTTTTTATTTTTTTATTGTTTTAATGAGTGTTGCTTTAATCATTGCAACGAAGTTTAACTTTAACAATGCTGACGATGCAGATGAAACTTTGCATGGTACACCCCGCGATGTTTTAAATATATTTATGAAACCAAACTATTTTATGTCCGTGCTTTCAGCATTGTATTGTGGACTAGGCATGGGTTTATCTCGAGTTTTTTTATTTTGGCATCTAGAGGATCTAGGTGCTCCTCCTACTTTATTTGGTATTTCATCTGCTACAGATCACCTATCGGAAACAACAACATATTTTTTTATTGAATGGTTATTGCAAAAAGTAGGTCATGTTCAAATACTCGGAATAGGATTATTAGTAAACTTTGTTCGGTTTTTCTGCATATCATATATGGTGAACCCTTGGTTTATTCTACCTTTAGATGTTTTACAAGGTTTTTCACATGCTGGTGTTTGGGCAGCATTAACTAGTTATTTAAGCAGAGCGGCACCAAAAGGATACAGAGCTGCTGTACAAGGTATTCTACAAGGATTTTATTATGGACTTGGAAGAGCAGTGGGAGCAATTGGTGGTGGTATTTTGACGCATTATTTTGGCACCAACATTGTTTTCAGAGTTTATGGAATTTTTTCACTTCCGATCCTATTTTTATTTGTGATAGTTGAAATTATTTATTACAGAAAAAATAATCGTTCGATACTGAAATCTAAAAATAATGAAGTTAACTATGCCAAACATGATTCTAAATCAGAGAACCACAACAAAAACATAAATGATCTTTATTTTGATCAAATTAATAAAAAAGAAGAAGTACACCAACAGGCAAAAGACATCGAGAACATTGAAAAAAGCAGCAACGATTTAAAAACGGCAAATACTGAATTTAACGATCCACCGTTGCTAACATCGGAAAAGGTGACGTAATACATTTTTTGCTGAATTCCAAATTGTAAAATTTTTTTACTATTGTTAAAGTATAAAGTGTTTTTTTTATTGTAATTATGTATATATACATGTATATATATAAGCCAGTGGCCGTATTTACATCTTACCGATAGGCTTTGATGTCCGTTATATATATGCACACGCGTCATATATTTCATCCGCATTATCTATATTTTTATTACCAAAATTTTTATGAAAAACGTATTTTTATTGGAAGCATATTTTTATTTATAACGTGTTTGTATAGATAACATATTTGTATTAGTTACATTTTTTGTTTATCTATTTGTTTTTTATTATCTATCCATTAAATAATGAATTGTTTTTTGGTAATTAGAGACTTTAATAAAAGAATAAAATAAGTCAGCATGAACTAATTTACAATTGTTTTTAATTTTGACATTTTATTTAATCTTAATTTTTTTTGTTATTCTCCCTATTTTTTTGTTATTATTATTTGTGCTCGTTTATATTTAATTAATTTATGCTATTTAATTTTAATTAATTTATACTACTTTTTTTAATTAACTTATGCTATTTTATATTTATACTTAAATATTTATATTATATTATGCGGATTAATTTTTTATTATATTTTTGTTTAAAAACAGCAAAACATAGAAAGCTAAATAACATGATAGGCATAATAGCAATTTAGAGTTATTAAATTTGTTGTCATCAATTATTAGACTAATTGCAATAGCTTTTTACTAGACTTTTGCATCCATAATATCCTTCAGGCTCGACGTGCTTTTAGATTGCTTTAAAAAATAGTAAATTAGTAACTAGCTTGTATTTAGCTTCTCGTTATTTAATTAGAAATTGTAGCAGCACAATGATAATAGTTTTAGAAAGATCAAACCATGATCAGAAGCGCTTGAGGGTGAATGTAAAAATTAAACCATGATCAGAAGCACTTGAGGGTGTATGTAAAGTGCAGGTTGATTATGTAAATGGTTCTGTAAATTCAAAAGTTTTGAATGAGATCAACTCGTTTTCGAATGTTGACTAAAGATGTGAGGTTAGGTTTCGCATACCTATTGCCGCAACCTAATTTTTTCATTCGTGTGTACCGATAACACTAAAATCAGTACCAACCGTGTGGTAAGATTTTGGTGCCATCGGCATGTCTTACAAATGTTGTTTTTTTTGCTTATTTTATCTGGCAGGTTGTTGATGAAGATCACAAATAAAATTGAGTTTCACTAATGAGAGCTTGTTGAGACCTGTTGGTTAGGAAAACTGTTATCTACTACATTTTTAGTTTGCAGAGTATTTGCTGATGTGAAATTTTTTTAAAATCCAAGAGTATGGCGTTATTTGGTAGCCTTTTGGCCATATTATTATTAAAAATGTTGTTCGTTTTAAGCAAATGTGTAACGCATGCTTTTTTTTCCTACAAAGCTTTGGTGACTGCTTGAATAATAATAATACTTTTCTCTATTATTTTAAACAGGATTGAGATTAGTGGGATTTTAGTTTGTTGGGCCAATTCTGAAGCTCTTCTTGAATAAAAACGTTACATTTGATTTGAACCACGAGCAAATAATTTCATTTTTGTTAACTGACTTTTGAAAGATGAGAATAAGTCAAGTAGCTGTGAAAGTGGAACAAGAGCCGAAGACTTGATGATTGACTAAGAGTTCCAGTACAGAGTGTTCTGAGTGTCAAATGTTATGCAGTTGCCAAATGAGTTAGTTCATGTAAGTTAACTATTGTGCCTTTGCCAGAACTCACCAGAATCAGAAATTCGTATTGATGAGATCTAATTTATTATAGAGTGATTTTTAGTTATAATTTATTATAGTTACTATTTATGTACAAAAATATAAACGTATTATTTATAACTAAATTTTTTCACAAACTTTCATGTTTTCTATATTTACGAACCAATGATCTAATTTTAAAATAAAATCGCAGAAAATAGCGTTGGAAATTTCCGAGAATTTTTTTTTTGGCTTCAATACCAAAAGATGTAGGTTTGTAAATTTAGTTTAGAACCAGAGTTTTGTTTGGAGGTCTACCAATAGTTGTTATAAGTAATTAGAAAATTCTTCGTGTTTTTGTTATTCTTCAAGATAATTAGTGAAAAATTTGTTGTTTATATAAATTGCTACTCATCATCCCATTTAAAGCGCCCCAATCAATAAAGACTGTAGTTTGAAAGAGTGAGAGTTGATTTGTTATTGAACTATATCTAGATAATATAAATTATGATAAAGGACCCAGATAGCACAAATTTATTGGGCCATAATGGGGCAAACATTGGCCGCAAACATTGGGGAGCGCAAATTGGGCCTTTATTGGGCAAATATCGGCAGATTACTGGATAAATCATGGCTCCAATATTGGACCAATATAGGTTTAAAATGGCTAATCACGGCCCAATAAATGTCCAACACTGGCCAAACCTTGGCATAATATTGGAGAAGGGTAAATTATTGATTATTCATAATCTGCATGCCATGCAGAAATATTTTATTTTAAATATCAAAATATCTTATTTTATAATTACATATATATCTATATATGACATAAAAGTCATAATTATGACTTTTATGGTTTTTGTTATTTATTTCAAACAAATTGACATTCCATTTTATTTTAAAAAGATTTTTATGAAAATTTTATGAAAAGATCACTATATATAATCTCTAAATATATCACTATGGTGATATATTTTTTAAATAGATTATAAATAGATTTTTATGAAAAAATCGCTTTAGTGATTAGAACACATTCTCACTATTATTCTTCAACTACATGTTTATAAACTCATTACAAATTGGAAATATAAATAATAATTTTTATTGATCTATTCTCAACTGCTTCTAATTGAAAAATAAACAATTTTAACAAGAAGATAAACAGTTTAATGAAAACAAACATTACATTTTATATAATTATTTATTATGAAAAAGAAAATTAAATGTCTTCTCCAGGAATTTCTAAACTTCTACGTCTCTCCTCGCGAAGATTTTTGAGGCCATCCCTGTCAATTGAACCTGACAGCCATTTCGACAGGATCTTTCAAAGTTGACTAATCGTCGCTGTGAGATTTTTTCTAACTGCATCTGCATAAAAATATACCAAGAATCAATAGAGGTGAACAGAAAATGAAAAAAACAAAAACATCTGAATAAAACTCCAATCCACCACCAACAAGAACATAGGTGTCCTGTCATAAACACAGGTATCCTCTCAGTTTACATTAAATTTTTAAATTTGGTTAGAGCTTTTGTTTTATTAAATGACAACTTTGACAAATGACAACAAATTAAAAAATCTTCATAAATTTTATTAAATGACAACTTAATATACATTCTGAAAGCTATTGTTTGTCTAAATAATTAAGTAAAATATAGCTAACTATAAAAATATACAAACAGAAAAAAATAAAAAATCAATATATATATATATATAATAAAAATTTTTTGGAATGTCCTAAGTATTTCGGGCAAACCAAACACAATTAAGTTAAAGTTATTAAAATTTTAATTATTCATTTCAACTGAAATGCATGATTGGAATTTTTTTAACTTTTTATAACTAAAAGGGAATCCCTAGGGCTTCCCTTTTTATTCACCAAGTTTCTGATAAATAGACTTCCAATATTGTAATATTTAGCGTAATGATAAAAAGTTCCGTCTGAAAAAGCATACAACATCTATATTACAATAAATATTAGGGTTCGTTCGCAAATTACGTCACACATATAAGGGATAGGTAGGTCATGGATTTTGTATCACTTTATGACAGGGTAGGGGGGGCAGGTAGGCATATGAATTAAATATTTAAACAATTTAATGGTCAACTTATTGTGAAACATTAGCCGCACAAAAGGACAGGCAAATTTTTCAATTAAAAACAATAACTGTGTACTTATATGTTATTCTATAAACACTTGTTAGCAAGAAAATATATAATTATTATTTCTTAAAATATATAACATTATATAAAAAAATATGAAACAATTTAGTAAAATGGAGATATAAAATATCGCAAATTAATAAAAAATAACAGCAGACTGTTTTTGATCTCTGCTCAGAATCTTCCATAAGAATTCGGTTAAATTCTTGAAGATCATTTATTTCTTGGAGTGGAAAGATCAGACCTTCTGGTAGATTTGCAGTCATTGTTTTTCCAATGGGAGCTTGTTTCTGTCCCTGCTCTTTAATTTCAGCTTTCAGCTCCTCCAGTTGCTTGAACACACTTTGGAAAAATGGTCGAACAGCCTCAGCCACGGCATGCTTTACTATATCAGGAACTAAAGACAAAACAAATATAATTATGTTACATGCTAATGGTGTGTATTTTAAAACATAGAACCAAAAGAAGTAATATGGTGGACTTTAAATTATTTAAGAGTTGAAGAATGGCTGGTGACAGTTATCATGGCTATGTTAGTTCAACATCAATAAAAACAAAAAATGGGGACAGTGATAGTTTTGAAGTAAAGGTTGGTGAGCATCAGAGTTCAGTACTCAGTCCCTTGGTTTTTATTATTGTCTTGGAACCTCTCTCTAAAGAGTTCAGAGTTGGTTTACCGTGAGAGCTATTCTATGCAGATGATTTGTGCCTGATAGCAGTGACAGATTAGAAAAACTAATACAAATAGTTGTTAGAAAGATGGAATGGAAGCAAAACGGTTGAGGATAAACATGAATAAGACAAAAATTATGCATTGTAAAGTCAAGAATGAGCAAGCAGAAAATACTGGGAAGTGGTCTTGTGGAGTGTGTCGGAAGGGAGTTTTACCAAACTGGATGGTTTGTACGGTTTGTAAACAATAGGTTCATAAAAGATGTAGTGGTATACAAGGTTCACTTAAGATTGTTGGTTTTGAGTGTAGAAAATGTACTCTTGGTGAATACAAAGAAGAAGTCAAAAAATAAATTAAATGAATAATGGAGGAAAGATAGACTGAAGGCATTTTTTCAGACAATTTTGAGACATGATTGTTAAATTTATTGATTAATATATTGCTCATCTAAGTTTTCAGTTAAAAAATATAAATTAGATTAAAAAAAAAACGGTACAATGTCACTCATAATTTGTGTTTACGCCAATCGCTGCAGAGTATTACTATTGTAAAGCAAAAATAATCCAAATCCTTAAAAATCTAGCCTTATACGATCGGCCTCTAGTCGCACTGTCAAGGCCTGTATTTCTAGAACGCCATGGTACAGAGTGTTATAATGTATAACAATGAAACATGAGCAACGAAGATTGATGATATTCAGTGCTTGGAAAGGACAGAAAAGAAGATTATCAGATGAATGTGTGGTGTGACTGTAAAAGACAAGAAAAGAAGTGATGATCTTAAACGTAGATTAGGAATAATGATTGGGTTAGTCAGGGAAGATTGAGATGGTTTTATAAAAGTAAAACTTACAAGTTGTGGAAGCAGAACGTGCTGATGGTTGACCAAACACTTTAGGAGATAAAGGTATATTTAGATGTGGAGATGGTGGTAGAGGAAGCGATTTATGCATCACAGTTTTTGATGGCCGTAGTTCTTCTTATGAACTTGAGCTGGAACACTGACGACTCCTTTTCAACAATTTTCTGGATTGTATTTCAGATCCAAATTCAGGATCCCTGGAAAATAGAAACAAAATAATTATTTCAGATGTGTAAATAATACACTGAAAAAAATTACCCTTAATTGTTGAAGCCAATTAAAGGTAATTTAAAAATTTACAAAGTAACCTTATTATATATACTTACCTATAGAATATATACTTTATATTTATATTACTTTTTTTAAATAAATACAAATAAAAGTCTTTAAATAGCTGAGTGAAGTAAAACACAAAATAGGAATATCACAATTGCACACTACAAGTAATTGTTAATTAGAGCAACAATATATCATAGCAACAATATAACATACCATTACTGTTTAGGCATTCTTTTCCTTTTTTCTGGCTGATTTACTTGTTCAGAACAACTTGAAGAAATTTCAGTGTTATCCAAGGACTTAACTTCAGCCCTTTTCATCTTTTCATAATCTGTGACAAGTAAATTTTAGAATTAATTTTTTTTTAATCATGGTAAAAAAGAGGTAAAAAAGAATACTACCCAATGTGTTTGTTTTTCTGGCAAATCCATTATATATAGACATATTCGGATCCAAGATCCATATCAAAATACCCAAGTACCCGTACATCTTTTGGGATCACATATAAAGTTAACAAAATTGCTAAATGCAAATCCACCTTCTAATCAAGTTTACTTTTTAGCTCGGTTTCTATTAGAATTCATTTACTGGCTTATGCTAAAAAAATTATATAAACTAACAGTATAATTAAAAGACAGAAAAATTAAAAGATCTGCCTTTTAATTCAAATTCATTATTTGATATGGTAAAAAAAGCATTTACATAATATCTTAACGTTGGACATCTAAAAAAACACCAAAACATAAAAATAGGACCTGTATGAGATATGGTGAAATAAAAAATAAGAGCACAGTCGTTTTAAGATATTATTTATAGTTATAATTTGATACAAGCTACTTAGACAGAGGAATCAGAATAAATTTAGTCTTGTATGGTAACATCACATATTTCTTTTAAATTCCATCCACTCTTGCAGTTTTATAATATCTAGACAAATTAGATGCCTTCACGATATCAAAATTTTCCAAAGAATTGGCTGGATAATTGAAAAAGGGCTCAATAGTTAAAAAAAGTTCATAAACAATACAATGTTTTTCATCACTATCCAACTTTAAAATATTTTGAATCAAACAAAACTCATTATTTAATTTTACGCTGTTGTTTCCTTTTGAGGTTGAGTAAAAGAAACCATATATGAAAATTTCTTTAAATTGTAAAAAATTAGAATGTTCTCTAAATATAACAGGGCCTAGGTCATGTAGCTTTCTGGGATTACCTTCTTCCATAGATTTTTTTGAATTTTTTATTAATGATCCATTCTTTTCTGATATACGTCTAATAACCGTATCAAATGCTTTAAATGTTCCAGGAAGTTTTCGAATGGAAATGCAGAGTAGTTATCAAGTGATCCAAATTTTTTTATATCTTCTGCTATATGTATCAGGCCATGTACATTGTAGCTAATAAATCCTCTATCATAAATTTCCATAGCATTTTCAACAAAAGCACATAGGAGAGTTGCTGCATAATCTGCATGACTTGCACACAGATCTGGACTAGCTAAACAGTGAATCCCTACAAAAAACAAAAGAAAATTTTTATACTAGGTATTTGACAGATGTTCTTTAAGCGCAACAATTCCACTATGTAATAAAAATTATCTAAATTCAACTGCTTTCCATTTTTCAATGTCACTTAAAGGTCTACATTTTCTGGAAAACTCTTGGGGAATACAAGCTCTAAATTCAATTAGCATTTTCGAAATGCCATTAATGGATGCTTGTCTTAATCTTATTCCTTCTCTAACAGGGCTTTTCAGTAAAAACATTAAAATCTTCCTCATTACTCCGAGGCATACCAAGTGCATGTAATCAAGTGGAAACTGTGTCACCATGCCAATAGATAAAGTTTTTAAAGGAGTAACTCCTATGTGATGTTCAAAATCAGCCATCTGATTAAAAGCTTGATCAGTCCAAAGTGGAGCATTAGTGCTTGGAAATGTAACCTTGTTGTGCCATTCCCTTTTTTGCGTACAATCATCACATCCATAATATCCAGTATGACCTTTGATTTCTTTCACATATGCTCTTGCAGGGGTGTCACAAATAAAACAGGATAGATTTATATTAGCAGAGTAATTTTTACCATCTACATACAAACTTACAGGGCCTTTTTCTAATTCAAGCATTTCGTCAATAAAATCTTTTAAATATTCATCTATGTGTACTGGTTTACTCTAGGGCTGTAAATCCTGGCTCGTGTTCGTGAACGGTTCAGTGATCGGCTCGATAAGAGCTCGTTCATGTTCGGCTCGAATGGTAAACGAGCCGGGCTTGAACAAAAAATTAGGCTCGTTTATTAAACGAGCCGAGCTTGAACATCATAGGCTCGTTCATATAGGCTCGATTTAAGCTCGAATATATATATATATATATATATATATATATATATATATATATATATATATATATGTGTATATATATATATATATATATATATATATATATATATATATATATATATATATATATATATATATATATACATATATATATATATATTAGTAAAATCATATATATATATATATTAGTAAAATCACTTAACAAAAATTTTTTCCATTTGACACTGTGTTTCATCAACAAAGATTCATCAGAAATGAATGTTGCAGCAAGTACTTGAAGTACACATTTATGACTACGCAAAAAAAAATTTCTTTCTTTTAATTACTATGAAAGTAATTAACATCTTTCAAAGGGATCGCAGTTAAACAGACAAAGGGATCGCAGTTAAACAGACGACTTAAAATAAGGCTACATATTAAACACACTATTAATGTGTTTAAGTAAACACACTATTACTGTATTAGTGTGCTTAATTGATTAAGTAAACACACTAATAGTATTAGCGTGTTTAATATATAACCTAATATAAAATTTCCTGTAATAAACTTTATTAGTTGTATAAAAAGCTTATCTATTAAATCTAACTTATTTTGATAACGTTCAGTAGCCTCTTTTGATAGTTTTTCTTGATAATCATGAGACATTTTCAAAGCGTTTAAGTAGTGTTGTACTGAAATCAACGCGTTTGTTTGTCCCCATATCATAATGGTAGATACTTTTATTTTTTAATTACGCAACGATCACGTGGTTTTTTCGCCGCAAAAATCAAAAAAAAAAATACTAGAAAGTCCTGGAATTTACAACTTTTTTTTTGTAAGTCCTTGAAAGTCCTGGAAATATTGAAGCAAATGTCCTGGAAAAATAGAAAAATAGTCCTGGAGAATCCTGGAATTTCAAATATTTTTTTTGGTGGGAACCCTGTTACTGTTTTTTTTATTTTTTTAATCTATATCTCTTTCATAAGTTTATAATAAAATCTAAATACAGATCTGTATAAACTGTAAAAGATATAGATCTAGATGTATATTTTTATTTTATAATCATATCTCTGGCACTTCCCTATTTTTTATATTAATTTATTGAACTTTATTGTTTTAATTTGCTAGAACTGTCTATTCAGTTGCCATAATATGATCAAATTATATAAATTTTTATCGATTTATATTACTAGAATGGATACTGTGCCTTCGTACTGGTCGAAGAGAAGAAAAATTATGAAGTCAGTAAATAAAATTATGACTGCTGTTGACAAAGAATATGACAGCTGTAATACTAAACCTTTCAACCAACATTTTGAAATATCTGTTTTCAATGACAATGGGAATACAGACACTGGGCATGGGGAAAAAAGTAATTGTGTTGATTCAAAATCTTCTAAAAATCAAAATGTGTTAGATTATGACAATGAATCTGAATTAAACAATAGTTTAAATGTAATAGTTGAAGAAAGTTATGAAATTGCACCTGGACATGTTCAAACATAATCGAATGATAACGAAATCAATGATGGATATGAATGGGAAAGGTATATGCAGCAGGATGAAATTGAAGATTGTGATGCTGAATCATTATATATATATATATATATATATATATATATATATATATATATATATATATATATATATATATATATATATATATATATATATTTATTACGAGCCGAGTTCGAACAAAGAATCTCATGTTCGAAACGAACTCGAGCCGAGCCTGAACACTCTTAATATGTAAACGAGCCAAGCCGAGCCCTGGCAAGCTTGGCTCGTTCAGCTCGATTTACAGGCCTAGTTTACTCATGCCACAAAACAAGCCTATCAAAAAAGGATCACTATTAAATGGATTTGATACCTTTGCTAGTATTGGCCAAAACTGCTGTGAAGTGGACTTGTGCAAACGTAATCCATCAAAATTAATTTACAGAGAAATCACAGGAACTTCTGAAGAAGCATTTTTGAAGAAATGTATTAAATGGCTTAGACGCTGCAATCAGTTTACAATACCAAAGTGAAAATAAGAACCACTTTCAACTGCTCTGACATTGCTTGCACGAGGTGTCTTCAGTAAAGTTTTTGGATCTTTTGGAAGTGATGGGTGAGATATTCTCAGTATAGACAAAAGAGAAGAAATGGCAACCATAGAAATAGAAAAAGATGCTGCCCACATTCCCAATTCAAATGCTAAACATTTTTCATTATTTTTAATTTCATCTGGATCCTCAGTTTCACTTTCAACAGAATCATTCTCTGATAATGATTCAGCATCACAATCTTCAATTTCATCCTGCTGCATATACCTTTTCCATTCATATCCATCATTGATTTCGTTATCATTCGATTATGTTTGAACATGTCCAGGTGCAATTTCATAACTTTCTTCAACTATTACATTTAAACTATTGTTTAATTCAGATTCATTGTCATAATCTAACACATTTTGATTTTTAGAAGATTTTGAATCAACACAATTACTTTTTTCCCCATGCCCAGTGTCTGTATTCCCATTGTCATTGAAAACAGATATTTCAAAATGTTGGTTGAAAGGTTTAGTATTACAGCTGTCATATTCTTTGTCAACAGCAGTCATAATTTTATTTACTGACTTCATAATTTTTCTTCTCTTCGACCAGTACGAAGGCACAGTATCCATTCTAGTAATATAAATCGATAAAAATTTATATAATTTGATCATATTATGGCAACTGAATAGACAGTTCTAGCAAATTAAAACAATAAAGTTCAATAAATTAATATAAAAAATAGGGAAGTGCCAGAGATATGATTATAAAATAAAAATATACATCTAGATCTATATCTTTTACAGTTTATACAGATCTGTATTTAGATTTTATTATAAACTTATGAAAGAGATATAGATTAAAAAAATAAAAAAAACAGTAACAGGGTTCCCACCAAAAAAAATATTTGAAATTCCAGGATTCTCCAGGACTATTTTTCTATTTTTCCAGGACATTTGCTTCAATATTTCCAGGACTTTCAAGGACTTACAAAAAAAAAGTTGTAAATTCCAGGACTTTCTAGTATTTTTTTTTTTGATTTTTGCGGCGAAAAAACCACGTGATCGTTGCGTAATTAAAAAATAAAAGTATCTACCATTATGATATGGGGACAAACAAACGCGTTGATTTCAGTACAACACTACTTAAACGCTTTGAAAATGTCTCATGATTATCAAGAAAAACTATCAAAAGAGGCTACTGAACGTTATCAAAATAAGTTAGATTTAATAGATAAGCTTTTTATACAACTAATAAAGTTTATTACAGGAAATTTTATATTAGGTTATATATTAAACACGCTAATACTATTAGTGTGTTTACTTAATCAATTAAGCACACTAATACAGTAATAGTGTGTTTACTTAAACACATTAATAGTGTGTTTAATATGTAGCCTTATTTTAAGTCGTCTGTTTAACTGCGATCCCTTTGTCTGTTTAACTGCGATCCCTTTGAAAGATGTTAATTACTTTCATAGTAATTAAAAGAAAGAAATTTTTTTTTGCGTAGTCATAAATGTGTACTTCAAGTACTTGCTGCAACTGCTCCAGTGTCCACACAACCGGTCTGAAGGAATAAATCAAATTACTTGTCTTACGTACTTTTGATCAAGCTACCATATTATAAATACTTATTAAAAATAATATAAAATACCTATGTCAATAAGTAATATATAAATTACACGGGGATTGCACTTGAAAGTCCGAAAAAAGAACCTCAAGGAACAGGCGATGACTGTTTATTTGCTTAATGACAACAACTTCAAACGCAACAATTACTTTACATTTTAATACTGATTATAATATGTAACTAAATATGTAAAAAAGAAATTATAATAAAAAATTTCTTTTTTAAATCTGTCGGGATTAGACAGAAAAATCTATTTTACAGGCTGAAGAGATTTTACTTGATTTTTTAGAACGAAATTTAGCGTTAAATTACAATTAATCTGTGCAAATATGTATAAAGGAATCATGGAGTTCAATTAATTCATCATTTTGAAATTATTGCACAGTTTACAGACTAGTCAATAAATAAAACAAAAATACTACATATTGATTTCTAATAATATTTAAAAACTATACATTTTGCTTTAAATTTTCCACAGTGTAATATCTATTCTACATATTTTTAATATAAGTGGAATAAATGTTATAAATAAAAAATATTTTTCACAGTATATGTGAAAAATATTTTTTACTATGTATATACAATGATCAAAATTACTAATTATAACAACTTGAATTATAACATTGTAACAATATTTACAAAGTTTATAGTAAATGGTATGAGGATTAACGATATTCCGTCTTGGCTTTTAGAAAATGCTTAACATTAAGGACTTTTTAACTTCGTTCATGAAGGTACTCTCTAAAACCAGTGACAACAGCAGAAACTCTACTAAAGAAAATGAAACCAATTAATGTTGAAAACATTATTTACACATCAATGTCTTATGTTAATATGAAAAATAAAAAAGTAATTTAAAATGTGACTGAATAAATAACAAAGAAGAAACTTACTTTGTGAGATTGTTTTTGTGACCTAAGAACAACCCTAAAGATAAAAAATGCAACAACAAATATATGTTTTAGTTTAAAACTTGATTCTTGGCTTTTAATGAATGATTAGAACCAGTGATAATAATAAAACTTGGAAACTTTGCTTTGAAAACTGCAGGAATAGTGCCAAACAAGTGATCTCGTTTTTGCATTTTGATTAAGCAATTTAACTTTAAATACATAATATCTATCCACTTCCAAAAATAATTTATGACTGTTTGTTTTGCAATGTTGCATGTGAAAGCAATATTTTCAAAGGTGTAATTATGGTATGAATAATTTAATTATACATACCATGATTTGATTATACATTTCTTCCTTTGAATTTCTCCCATCGCTAACTTTTGCAATCAAATATAGTAAAAGTTTTTCCAAAACATCAAACTCTAAACCTGTTAATGTTACACACTTTTCTTTATACATGTTAATGTTTGCAAAACTAAATGGAAAATTTGTCTTTAATTTCAAATCTGATACTTCTAAACGAAGATTATATGTTTCTTCACATAAATTATTCATTTCTACGTATATTGCATCTCTTTCTGGATTCTCAATTGTTGTTGTTGAATTTATTTGTGCACTCTGTTTTGGTGAATCTGTTATCAAATTAAAATCAATGTCTTTGCTAATCAAATTAAAACCAATGTCTTCACTAAATTCAGTTGTTGTTTCTTGTTTGTTCAAGACACTAACATCCTCCACTCCAGTCAACGCATTGTTAATATTTATTTGTTCACTGACTTCATCAACTTGAGATTTTTTTGTACACGATATTCTAAAAAAATATTTGTATGCTTCACGTATATAGTAAATACAAACACAGGCATTTAAAAAAAATATGGTCTGATTCAACTATTTTATTAGAGAGCAAAAGTTGTACAAATAAATTTGATATTTCATATTAATAAAATTTGTGCTCTACAAGCTATTTAACATTATTTTATCTAAAAAAAAGAGCAACAAACGCAAAATTTATAAATGCTTAGTTTTAATGCATAACAAAAATAAATTGCAACTATTACATAAACAGTTTTTACAAAAACATTTTAAACAACAAGATAAACTATATACCAAGAGAATTGTTCAATTTATTTATTCTCCTTTCATTTCGTGACAACAATTGGTTATGTCGTTGGGATGATTCCGCTATATTTTTTTTAGCACCTAACATATTCACTGATGGAACATCAATATGCTTTTCAAAATTCTCTTTTTTTCCTGAAAGAAAAACATACTTACTATGAATAGAAATATATAAAAAAATAAATAAGTTAAAGACAAATTTGTGTTCAAATATTTAGATGATTTAAATACAAAACTTACCAGATACAAAATGTTTTGAGCATACATAGATATGTTTTGTATTTGGCGACCAGAGTTTGTTTTTGCAAGATGAATCAACTCTATATATAGCATTAAGCCACAATCTTCTTCTCTTTGAATCAGCAGGAAAAATACAAAAACTTAAGTTCGGATGACATTGTTTGAACAATAAAAAATACAGCATTCTTTCACCATTTTCGCAATGTTTGCCCCCATATCATAATGGTAGCCGTTTAGTTAGTTAATGTGACGTCACGTTCGCCGCAAGGATAGCTCAAAATAACATAAAATATTAGCTACGATCACGGCCTACTTAATAACAGGCCTGAAAGACGCGCAAAAAAAAAAAAAAACTGTAGGCGGATGTTTGTCAAAACAAAAATGGAGAAAGTTTTGTGGTTTTTTTAGTTATATTTTTAGTGTTTATATATATATATATATATATATATATATATATATATATATATATATATATATATATATATATATATATATATATATATATATATATATATATATATATATATATATATATATATATATATATATATATTCAGTCATGTATATAGATATAATGCAGTAATGTATTTACATAATATGATATACTACACAATATATATTTAAAATCAATTGCTTATAATTATTTGATAGTCAATATTATTTTATTTGTATTTTATGTATTTAGTAATCTTTCAAAACAAAAATTACTATATCATGCCTTTTAAATGTTGTGTGACTGGTTGTAGAGGAAACTATGATAAAGAACATAAAGTTAAACTTTTTCGATTACCAAACAAAAACCGTAATCCTCAAGAAAGAGAAAGATGGATTAGATCTATTCCAAGAGAAAACATTCCAAATAGTCCAAATACATTCATTTGTGAAAATCATTGGCCAGTTAATTATGAAACTTGTCAAATTCATGGTAAAATTCGTCCCTTAAATCCACCAACTATTTTCATCTGTGTATTTCAAAGTCAAATTCCTACACCTCCACCAACAAAAAGAACAACAACAAAATCACTACCATCTACGCGTAACATGAAACCTGATGAAATTTCAGCTCACTTGGATTTGTATGAAATTAGTTGTTTTGATGATCTTTGCCTAAAAGTAAGCAAAGAAGTTATTCCATTTCCAGTAACATCTTTTACAGTGGATGATGGTTTAATAATCCAAAGTAAGGATTATATTGATACCTCTGCTATTCCACAGTTTCTTTTAAAAGTTAAAATTGATATGCGATTTGAAGGTTTTCATTTTGGATCTAGATGCTCTATTATACCACTGTGCAGTAATCGAATACATAAAATTACATCTTTCTTACAAATTTTAGAAGCTATTAGATATTTACATTCCGTTGAAATGGATCATAAAAAAAACATTATCCTACAACAAGTTGTTAGCATGCATGCATTAACATTTGTTGGTAATAAAAAATATTCTCCAGAAATTCTAAGTAGGGCTTTTGAGTATTTTTCAATTTCAAGATCTCTTTACAGTCGTATTAGAGATGACTATGAAATGCCAAGTATTGTAACACTTGGTAAACTTATATCTAAGGTTAGTAAGCTAGAGGATTTTGATTTCCTCAACAAATATTTTATGCAACTAGAAGATCCTCGTCAAAAAAATGTAATTATTATAATCGATGAAGTTTATGTAAAACCACAACTAACGTATCAAGGAGGTAACTTATTTGGAAAAGCAGTAAATAATCCAGAACATTTTGCAACCACTGTTTTGAGTTTTATGATTTGCTCATTATTAGGAGGAAAGAGGTTTTTGTACAAAGCACTGCCAGTGTATCGTTTAAGTGCTGATTTTCAATATGAACAAGTTGTAAATATGTTAAATTTGATTCGTTCATGTAATGGCATTACTGTTGCAATTTTATGTGATAATAATAAAGTAAATCAATCATTCTTTAAAAAATTCAATTTGATTTCTCCATGGCGCACAACTGAAAACATTTTTTTGCTCTATGATTATGTACATCTAATCAAATCTATCAGAAACAATTGGTTAACTGAAAAAATGCAAGAGTTAAAGTATTCTGACTGCGGCCTTGAAAAAACTGCAAAGTGGGTTGACTTGAAGAAGCTGGTTGAGTTAGAAAATAATTCTATTGTGAAACTATCAAAGCTTAATGAAATTTCTATCTGTCCAAAACCTATAGAACGACAGAATGTTGCTTTATGTCTTAAGATTTTTTGTGTTGAAACGTTAACTGCATTAAAAATTCATCCAGAAATTCAGGATTCAGGTGGAACTGTTGATTTTATAGAAAAAATTGTAGACTTTTTCAAAATCCTAAATGTAAAAAGTCAGTTCGAAGACGTTAAAACTAAAGACTTAAAAAGGGCTGTCTTTGATAACCCTAACGATCAACGATTAGATTTTTTACTTGATATAGCAAGTATGTTTGAAAAAATGGTTCCTAAAAAACAAGGACAAAGAGTAAAACAACTTACCAAAGATACTGCTCTTGCTCTTGCATACACGAGTAGAGGACTGGTTGAGTTAACTAAGCATCTCCTCAGCACTTCACACGAATATGTATGTCTAGGAAATTTTTCTAGTGATCCCATTGAAAAAATGTTCAGTAAGCTACGTCAAGGTTCTGGTGGAACATATTTTATTAATGTTCAACAAGTTTTACAAAAAGTAAACATTAAGAAAACAAAGCTTCTCCTTGATTTAAACACAGATTTTGATGGAATTCAAACATGTTGTGAACATGCTTGTTTGAAATGTGGATTTTTGCTAAATGATGACAATACCTTCAATGTGTTTCATAATCTTTCAAATATGGAGTTAGCCTTGTCTAAGTCTGTAAAAATGGCTTTAGTTTATATTGCAGGATACATCAGTAGAAATGATGTAGATGAATATGATACGCAGTTCTATTACAACGAATTTGGAGAATTTACTAAAGAAATCAACAGAGGAGGCTTGAAGATACCTGGAGACAATATGTGTCAATGGGTGATTTATTGCTATGTATTTTTTCATCACATCATGTCATCAGTTTGTAGGACAAGTTTTATAAATATAACAATGATGGTAGCAGAATTTTATGGATTTGAAAACATAGATAAGTTTCATGGAAAAATACTATCTAACATATTATTTAACAACTATAGCAAGCTTTACTCACCTCGATCGACAAAAGAACCAGCTTTAAAAGTACTTAAATTGTCACAAAAATGATCATTGCGGAGCAGAAATGTAAATGTATGTAAAATATGTTTTGTGAAGTTGTAGGGTTTGTGAAATTTGAAAAGATATTATTAAAGAAAAGTGTTGTTTTTTTTAGTAATCGATTAAAAAATGTTATCTTATTGTAAAAGGTTTTTAAAATAAACAGCTCTCAAAATTTGAAAACAAGCAATTTAGCAGCTAGTGTAGCGAATTTTAAATTTTAACTCAACTTATTTGTTTACAAAATTGTTTAAATCGACATATTTGTTTACAAAATATCCGCCTACAGTTTTTTTTTTTTTTTGCGCGTCTTTCAGGCCTGTTATTAAGTAGGCCGTGGCTACGATACATATAATGACTATACAGTCGTCCCCCGGTTAACGAACCCCCCTGTTAGCGAACTTTCGGTTAACGAACCGAAAGTTTGCCCAAAATCCTCCCCCGGTTAACGAACCGGAACTCGGTTAACGAACCGGAACTCGGTTAACGAACCGGGACCGCCAAATGGCGTGCACACGCGCGTGAAGGTCGGGCGCGCCGTCCAGCATTTCCCCCTCAGTTTTGTGAGTGTCATGGAAGCCTGGGAGGTGAATGGTTGTGCTGGGTGTGCTTTTGTTGTTTCATTTTTTTCTTTTCTTGTTTCAGTAATATTTTTCATGCATTTTTGTGCTTTTTTCTAGGTTTTTTTCCCACTTGCGATTTTTTCGATTTTGCGATTTTCTTGTTGAATTTTCATTTTTTTAAAAGCAATGTTCATGTTCAATTTTTAGTTTTTTCTAAAACTTTGACAAGCAATTTTCATGCACAATTTCAATTTGTTTCAATTTTTAAAAGTGCATAAATCTCAGGTTTCAATCATTTCACCTTTGCCTATTTTATTTATCAAGTTGGACAATTTTTTGAATTTTTTCCCCCATTATTTCGGCAAAATCCACCAATTAAAAATTTTTTAATGGCGGCCTATGGGAAAACGCGTTTCGGTTAACGAACTTTTCGGATAACGAACTAGTTCGTACTCCGAATTAAGTTCGTTAACCGGAGGACGACTGTATACACATACAATATACATATAAAAAACTTTTGTATATGTATATTATATGTATATAATTATAAATATTATTATATTTATATGCATATATATATATATATATATATATATATATATATATGTATATTATATGTATATAAATATTTATGTTTTTTCAAAAAAAAAACAATAAATTCAGAAATATTATGCCATTTTAAAGGACTTTTCCAGGATTTTACAGAATAGTTAGAAAAATCCAGGACTTTCCAGGACTTTCTCGGACTACATTCAAATTCCAGAACTTTCCAGGACTGGTGGGAACCCTGAATAAACAAGCTAGAGCTCTAGTTTATTGTTGTTGTTTTTTACTTTAGATCTGTTTATTTATACCATTAGAGTCTATGCGACTAAATAAACAGATCTAAAGTCAAAACGAAAATCTAAAGTGAATTTTATATAACGTAAATATACGAGCTGTGCTTTATAATTAAATACTAAATTAACCCTACTTACTTTAGAAGATGAAAAAAAATGAATTTAGCTGAAATCGATGTCGATGGAGTTACAAATTATCCTTTTCGGTTATACGGCATTTCAGTCGCGCAGGCACGAATATATTGGCCAATATTGGCCCGTCTATGTAAAGATAGGCCCAATCACTTCCCAATGTAGTCTGCATATATACACGCTCCGATATTGGCTGCGCGAGCAAGCAAGCAAACGCCAAGACAAGGGATGGCTTTTGATGGCCCAATATAGCCGTTGGAAAACTTTATCGGGCCAATAATGGGCGACCATTTGGTGTTGTCTGGGGAGTTGTTTTCTGCAAGTAAGAAGAGTTCAACGGGCTTTTATAGATTAAGAAATGGCATCGGTGTAGAAGCACAATAGTCAAGTTAAGTTAGTAGAAAAGTTGTTGAAGAAAACTGAACTAAAATGATCAAGTTGTGGCCAAATTGCCTCAGCTGTTGATTTTTATTTGAGGAATGGGCTGTTTTTTTTTATTGTTGTTGATTGTTTGGGATGAGTCAATGCATTTAGTTTTTTTGCTAATTTTTTTGACTTTAAACTAAAAGAGTCAATTATATTTTTTGCCAATTGCTTTTCATTTTTGGTGGCGTGCTTATTCGTTTCCAACTCAATGATTATGAGTTCATTTGATGATGCAGTGCTTGAAGTTAAACTGGTAGTTTGGTAATCTTTGTGGTTTGGTGACAAAGTTTTTGTTGATGAAGTTAAAAAATCTCTAACAACATTAAAAGCAACACTGTAGTTAAGTTTTTTAAGCACATTTTAAATTTGAAATTAATTTCAGGTTGTCAGGAACCTTTTACTTACTTTTGCAAAGTCAGCATGAGATATTTTTTCGTTTTTAAAAACACACCATACAAACTTGCTTAGAATTACTTATCAAAATTTTTTTTTGAAAAAATTCTTAATTTTCAATTGAAATGTTATATACTCCAGACCACCATCATGTACAATTAAGATACCTTTGTTTGGATGGGTAGAAGTCCGTTTGGTTTGGTTGATAATTTCGACCTTCCATCCAATATCAATGTTGTAACTTTGTATTTTCATACCTAAATGCGAAATATCTAGTAACACAAGTAAGATTCAAGGTAAAATTAATGATTTGAGGTAAAAGGTAAGGTAAACAAATACAAGCGTAAAGAGGGCTCATTTTTTCTTTTGCGCTCCATCCTACCATATATCAACTTATTCTATCAATAAATAATATTTGTTTAAAGTTTGTTTAAAAAAAGATTTACTTTTTTTATTAATAATAACAAACTACTACAATTTATAATGAATTAATATTAGTAAATAGGAGAAGACGGGGAAAAATGGAGTACGTTTTGAAAATCCTTAGTTTTAGCAGAGCTGTCAGTCATGAAGCAATAATATTGGGTCAGTATGTTGTTTTTTTTTAATCATAATGATTTATTGTTTGAGTTTTGACAAGTTAAAAAAATTGTAATAAAAATTAAAACGTAAAGTTCATTAAATTTGTCATCTGGTCACGTGATAAAATGACTTATGCGTTTTTTGTCTTCAATTTTATAAAATTTTAAAAACGACTAACTCTAACTAAAATAACACAAAATAAACACGCGTCGCAAAAAAATTTCCCCAAAAAAGTTATACCAGAAAGATACCATCCTTTTCCAACAACCAAAACCGAGGTATTTTTTTTAAGCGCAAAATATTTATGCGTATAAAAATACGCTAACAATATTTAAAAAACCAATTGGTGTTCTAAAATACAAAATTTAAATACATTTTTTGTATTAACCCATTTTTGAAATTTTTCTGTTGAGTTTTGACTGACCATTTTGCACCATTCGCCATTGTGCCCCTTTTTACCATATACAATTTCGCTATATATAATATAATAAATTTAAATGATAAATTCACTCTAACTAGTCGTCCATAAGTTGCGTCACGCAATTTTTGACCGTTTTTGACTCATCCCTCCCCCTCGTCACAAATTCGTAACACTTTAGTAACAAGTTGTTACAAAATTACTAACCTCCTTTCTCCCCCCCCCCCCATCCCTCCCTCACCAACACTAGAGGGTGACGTAATTTATGGATGACCCCTAACAATATACCATTCTTACATCAGTATTATAGCCCATAATATAATAAATCTAATAGAATCTACTTTTACATTTATTATATTATCATTATACAATATCAGTGACAAAGTCTTCATTAAAGTTTAATAAGTATTGTGTATTCAGATGTATATAAATAATTAATAAACTTCTGAAATATTGATGCTTACATTTACATTTACTTGATATCAACAGGCTTCAATGATGTCAATAGCTTATGAATCATCATTTAATGAAAGACTTTCAATAAAAATTGTATTAATAGTAACAAACCACTACTAGTAACAATGTCACAACTATAAAAATTAATACGTAATGACCTCTCACGCCTCTCACCTGGTGTACATCGTTGTTAAAACAGTAAAAATGTACCTATTTTGGGCAAGTTAGTCAGGTGTTTACTAAGAAAAAAAAGTTCTATAGAGTTTTTATAAACATGTAAAACATATGGTCTATAGAAATATTGGATGATTGTATAAAAAAGGTCAAGAACTAATGTAAGAATTAACAAATCACAAAAACTGACACAATATAATGAATATATATATATATATATATATATATATATATATATATATATATATATATATATATATATATATATATATATATATGTAAATATTTAATGACATAATATAAACTTGATGCAGTAAATACGATAATGGTTTTGATATCAATTAGATCAAAACATGTTTACTACAAAATGTGTACAACAATTTAAAAGAAATCTAAAACTAAAAGTTAAACTGTTCTAATATCTAAAAAATTATTATGTTTATAAAAAAACATACAACAAAGCATATTCATTGCATTCACCATGCAACTATTAGAAAAAATTCCAAAACAAGGTCATACCATGCAACTCTTAAAAAATATTCAAAAACCACAAAAGCGTGACACAAAATTTGGTCGCAAAAAATATTTTAACAAAAGCCTTATCATCATACATGAAAATAAAATCATGATACACGAGTTATTATAAAATCATGGTTCATGAGATACCAGAAAAAAGATTTAAAACAGTTTTTTTTTGTTTTTTTTTTACATTTTCAAGAGTTTATTACCCCGTCTGTTTTTCTTTTCCATTTTCGCATGTCTGCAGATCTTCTCTATTGTATTATGATAAATTTTATGATAATTGAATTTAAAAGTTTTTAAATTTACATCCACTTAGAATTGTGTTTAGTTAAAAGGAAATGCCAACTCCCCCCCCCCTTCCTCCGCAAATATTTTAGTAACTAACCCCAACAGCAATTTGGTTACAAACTGGTCTCCAAATCCCTGAAAAACAAAGTGATAAAAGATATAAAACTGGTTTAAGTGGATCATGAAAGATACAAATTAGTTCTAATTTATTTTTATTTAATGCTGTTGATTTTAAAAATTGGAATGATAATGAAAAATAAAATACCAAAATATTCCGGATTCACCCCTGGATCTAAATTATGTCCTTTAAATTCTCCCAAGAACATTAAAAATACTGTTGTAGTAAACAAATTACGAAAAACTAACTCGATGTTAAAAAATCATGGCACGTAATTAATGAAAGAAACGTAGTAATTACTACAATATAACCTAAAAGAATAAAAGAGTACTGATTTTTATTGTTCCTTAAAAATTTTTAAAATTTTAACAGATGTTTGACCAAGCCTAGCTAAAAAAAGTTTAACAGATGTTAAACCAAACCTTGTTAAAAAATATATACGCCTAACTCATTTCAAATTTCAAATCTTTATATTACGCTACACTATAATAGTTCAAAAAACATTCGTTTTAGTTTGATTTTAGTATATAATAGTTCAAAAAACATTCGTTTTAGTTTGATTTCAGTATACATACAATAACTTAGTTTGACCATAAAACAACATTTACAGCGTAAACTATAAAATAATTTCCAAGAAGAAACCACTACTTATTAATTGCCAAAACTAATATAAAATATATAAATTATATAAAATATATAAAATATAATATAAAATATATAAATTATATAAAATATATAAAATATAATATAAAATATATAAATTGCAAGTTTTCTGAATACGGAATAGTTGACCACGAATTAAACCTACCGAGTAGTTTTCAGAAAGTAAATGTTTATATATGGTAGAGCCATTAGGTCTAATCAAGTTTGCAATAAACAATTAAACTTTTAAACTCTATAAATAACTATTTCTATTAAAAATTGAATTTCATACCCTAGTTTTAATCTGTTTGTTTGTCTTTATTGCCTTTTATTTTTTTATATTTAATGAAGATGTCAGTATAATTAAATGAAACCAAATAGTATCTATGGTTAACTAGCAATGTTTTACATAAGTTAGATAGAAATAATTGTTTTTACACTTATCTTCTATTAAATCTTTAAAACCTTTCTTAAAAATCGACTAATAGTGTATCAATGTATCAATTTGTTGCGTCACATTATACAAACTGTGTCGCTAAACTAAGGAATATTTTGAAAAAGGTTTTTCAGTTAAACTGCTTCCACACATGATATACAAAAATATGCTAAACTTACTTTAAAATAAAATAATAACCTTTGAATTGCTCTCTATTCTACTTTTTTTTAAAGATCATGTCTTTTCAAAAACTATATCCATTCGTGAGCTTCCCAGAAGTGAGCTAATTCATTCCAGATAAATTTGCCATAGCCCTTTTATGATAATAATTTAAAAACACAAAAGATTTTTTTTAGATTATTTTATATTCATAATGCAATATAATAATTTTATATGCATTTATAATTTTATATGCATTATAAATATTGCAGTTTAACGGAAAACTTCAAAAAAAAATATTTACAGCAAAAAATGTGTAAGTCTGGTATGCTGCAGTAACAGATCCAGAAAAGGGGGATGCATCCCCCTTCCCCCACCAGAATCTGAAAGTCCTAAAATATCTTGGAAATTGAGGATCTTTTTTTTTCTTTTTTAAGAGACGCAAATGTAGTACAAAGTACAAAAATTTTCAACACCCGCTTTATAAAACTCGCTTTTAAAACCGTGTTCAGTTTAAACCATGGTGCACCATGGTTCAAACGCCATGGCGTTCTCTACTGTATGAACGCCATGGTGTTCTCTACTGCTGAACGCCATGGCGTTCTCTACTGCAGGTCTATTCAACGTGCAACCGGATTTTCTTGGGGAATAGGCTATTTTTTTACGGCAAAGAAATTAAAAAAACAAACATAACAAGTAACTTTAATTAAACTTAATTTTCAAAAACTAATAAGTATTATGAATTCTCACTCTGTATAACCTAATATTTTTTAAGTAGATACAAAAGTGAAAAAAATCTTAAAGTAACGAACTAACCAAATAAAAAGCAATAAAGTATGCGTTAAAGGAAAAAAAGAATATTAAATGAATTTTGTTTTAAAATGTTAACAAAACAAAAAGTTAAATAATAACTTAAAAAACTAATCTGAAAACAGCAACACAGTTAAAAGAAATTTTTATAAACATTAGTAACATTATGACAGACCTCTAAAAGATTTTTAATACTTTCAATGCAAGTTCTTTGTCAGATCTTGAAGTGACAGAGATCCACTCATTCAAAAAAAATTTTCTCTGTATTATACAATTATGTTCTTTTATGTCAAATAAATAATAGTCAGATATTATTACAAAAATACTTAAAGACTTTCTGCCGACAAGTTCTTTGATTATTTAAAAAATTATGAAACAAAAAAATGTCTATTGGCAGGAGTTATCTGTTAGAACTTTTATTCCACCACAATAAAAAAATTTAGAAAACTGACCATATTTCTGATAGCAATATGCTGTTTGATCAGATAAAACAGATAAAAACATTCTAGGTCTGCGTTTTTATGCAGGTAAAAACATTTTAAATCTGCGTTTTGAAAGTTTAAAATGTTATTTTGAATCATTCGAAAGAACGCTAACCGTTGAGATACACTGGCGTTCAACAGGTTTTGGAGCAATAGAAGTTTGTAAAAGCTATTATATGTAATTTTAATCACATGTTTAAAGCTTTTACATTTGCTCTTACTGGTTTGAGTGTTTGATTGGTCAAAATAATTTGTTTAAATAAAAAATCAGCTTGTAATTTTGATAGTGGTATTTAACACTTTTGTTTTGTTCATACAGTTCGTAACTTTGATACTTTATTTAACACTTTTGGACCCCCATTTAAACAAACAACCATCACTCCTAACAACGTTTTAACAAATTCCGCTGTCTTGGGTTATCCAGCGATCTAGCAAAAATAGTTCCACTATGATGAAGAAAACTTTTTTTTAATATGTATCTCATCATGCAGTATGATACATAATTTCTGCTTATCTGGAAGAGATGTAATAATAGAATGAATAAGTTTATTTTCATTGATATTTGAAATTTTTAGTTTGTTTTCATTAATATTTAAAAGTAATACAAGTGAGTGTTGAAACAGATGGAAGTTGGTAATCACTTCTCAAATAATTATATAGCATTATATAATTGTTTGATGTTGAAAAATATAAAAAAAAGCGCATAACTTTATTCCACTACTACTTTACACTACTTTTAATCCCATAACTGAAATATGTTGCATAATGATTTCACTTTTATTGTCCATTTTCATGGAGCTTAAAAATCTTAGAATATCATCAAACTATGACCAGGTGTCAATAGATACCATTTGATTCATTGATAGAAGCTAGAAACATTACACTTAATTCCATAATGAAAATCCTTCTAAGCTTAGATTTTCATAAATTTTAAATACAAAGGTATTCCGTTAAAAATTTTTAAAGATTGTATAACAACATAACCATCAGTCATAAACGATATAATGCAATATTTGTGATCACTTTTGTTGATAAACTTATTTTTGATGTCACAAAAAGTAGCTTTTCAATTGATGTGTGTTTTAAATTATATTTAAAGATTTTTATGGTGGTTCTTTATATATATATATATATATATATATATATATATATATATATATATATATATATATATATATATATATATATATATATATATAGCTAATCTAATATTTAAAAAAGTACTATTTTGCTTCAAACTTTTTTTTTTAAACTAATCTGAGCGTAGAAAAATAACTCATTCAAGTACGTTCGACGAACGTTACGAACGTTGGAGCAACGTTCAAGTAACGTTTTAGTCGTAAAAAAAAAGCCAAACGTAACTGGCTAGGCCTGTAATAGAAAATGCAATGGTTTAAACTTATTTAGAAAATTTTCCTTGTCGCATCAGTATAAATTAGATTTGTTTTAAAGAAACCGAAAACTACCAACTGACGTAAAAAGTATTATTATATTCATTATATATATATCAAATTATTATATTATTAAATATATCAAGTTTTATATTATTTAATAAATCATTTTTTATATTATCTATATTTTTATATTAACATATTATCTTTTATATTATTAAATATATCAAGTTGAATAAACCTTTCTTTGTGATTCCGACACATAGATTTTCATAAACAAAGATCTTTATTTGAAGAAGTACCGGAAATTAAGAGAAGATAAAAGTTTAACTAAATTTAAAACTCATCAAAAAATTAGTAAGTTAAAATATCATCAGAAAATTCCTAAACAAACAAATAGAAATGTAAACGTAATTTTAAAGTGGTAGGGGGAAAAGGGAGGACTCTGGAAAATTGACAAGCTTTTGAAAAGGGGCAGAGAAGAAGGTAAAAATTGTCAAAAAATTATTGACGTACTTAATGGACAGCCCCTGGCCTAAAATAATTTTATTTTTGTGCTTGTTGCACTTTTGTCAGACTTTTTAAACATAAGGAATATTTATTATATGTAATATGTATGTAGGTATATTTCTTTACAATATTTTTTTTCGGCTTCCAAACAACAAAAGTTTTAAAAATAAAACAACCTCGCGATGTTGTTTTATTTAACTAGCATTTTTTAAACTCATTTATTTAAAGTCAGGTTTTAAAAGGTAGTGTGAAAGAAAAAACAAGTTTAAATAACAACGATTTAAACTAGTTTAAATTTTGGTGTGAATGGGGTATAATCCATTTTGTAAAAGCAACAAATTTATTACAAGGCTGAACCATCCAACAATCACCCTTAAAATTCAGAAATATTTTTTTACGAAAACTAAATTAAAATTGCGATCGCTATTAACTTTTTTTTTGTTCAATGTCAAATTATTTATAACGCCAGGCAATGTATGCATATAGAAACGTTGCTAGTATCTCTTCAAGTAAGCTGTGTGTTAACTTTCAGATTTGTCAGAGTGGGGTTAACATTAAGAATCAGCTTTAAATATCTTTATTTAAAATTTGAAAGAAATACCTTTAGATATAGTTAATAGTGCTCTGCAAATTGGTGACCTTATTTTGTGAGGCAGTAATTTTACTTCAAGCTTTTCATCAAGGTTCTGCTTCACAATGGTTCTTGTAGTTAGTGTAAACTTTATAATTTTTCTTGAGTCTGTGCCCAATAGCGTTGTTACACACAACGTATAATGCCCGTAGAAGAAAACTTATGATTATAACAATTTTTCTACATTTTTTGCGACCCTATAATAAACTTGGTAATCCTAAAACTTATTATTGAATCTTTAATCCTCTGGACGTTGTCTACTTATTCTACCCGATGGCGATGCCTCTGTACAGAAACGTTGCAATAGACGCCTCTGCCTATGTCTTTATGTCCTCTTAAACATGAAATTTTAGACAAATATGGAAATCGTCAAAGCAGACTTTTTGATATCCAAATGATTTTAATTTAAACTTATAAATAGTTTTTCTAAAAAATTTATTTTAAATTAAAAAGAAACAAATTAATAACTGGCTCTTAATTTTCAAATGTGATTTCTCAAGAACATATTAGTGCTGACTCAAGAACATATTAGTGTTGATTCAAGAACATATTAGTGCTGACTCAAGAACATATTAGTGCTGACTCAAGAACATATTAGTGTTGACTCAAGAACATATTAGTGTTGACTCAAGAACATATTAGTGTTGACTCAAGAACATATTAGTGTTGATTCAAGAACATATTTGTGCTGACTCAAGAACATATTAGTGCTGACTCAAGAACATATTAGTGTTGACTCAAGAACATATTAGTGTTGACTCAAGAACATATTAGTGCTAACTCAAGAACATATTAGTGCTGACTCATTAACATATTAGTGCTGACTCATTAACATATTAGAGCTAAATCATTAAATTATTATTGTTGACTACATTCTTGAACATAGTAGTGCTGACTCCACTCACGAACGTATTAATTCTGACTCCATTCATAAATATATTAGACATATACAAAATGCTTTCTACTAGTCACAGTCTCAAAGATCACACTTTCAAATGCAATTTAATGATCTTGAAGTGATTTAGTTCGCGAGATAGTATTGTTGGCCTAAAAAAATGTCTTCAACATAAACAAATTACACGTTTAATGATGCCTTAAGATCATTAAATTACACGTGTAAGGAGAGTTTAATGACAATGAACTGTTTTGCATGTTGAGCAGAATCAAAAAATTGATGCAAAAAAAAGAATCATTGAATTTGTAATCCAAGGATATAAAAAAACTTTCACAAAGTAAACTAAGTTTTACTGATTTTCTGCAGCAAATAGAATACGTTTTAGCGTATTTTACTTAAGCAGGTCGTTTAGGTGGTAGATAATTAAATTTTTTATTAAATTTTATATTATTTTTGATCCATTTATTAATACGATCATTAATTTTTATCCATTCATTATTTATCTTCAAAAAATATTAAATTAAGCAAATTAAAAAGAATTTTAATGAAATGTTTTGGTCGGTAGTAAAGCTGTGAATAAATTTTTTAAATAACATAAAACTATTTAAGAAATACCCAAAAAAAGCTGGGTTTTTGTTTTTTCTAATAAGCCTTCTTTCATTAAGACAAAATGTTACATTTTTTTGAAACATAATTTCATAACTTCTAAATTTTGTAAGTCTATGTGTGTAACTATGAATGTTAATCTTGTTAAATTTTGTAAGTTTATGTGTGTAACTATGAATGTTAATCTTGTTAAATATTTTAAGTCTATGTGTGTAACTATGAATGTTAATCTTGTTAAATATTTTAAACTTGTTCTTATAAAATTTTGTTTTTTAATCTTAATTAACCCAAAAAAATCTGCGTTTTGTAAAAAGTTCTTTCAATTGGCTTTTTATAACCGTTTACAATTTTGGCAAAACGTTTTTACTGTTATTTAATCAATTAAATATAAAATCCTAATCTATATATAGATACTGAAATCTTTCTGCAGGATTATTCTTTATCGCAAATGCAAAAACAAATATTGTTTACCAGTTCTCTATCGCCAATGAATTTAAAATGGACTCAGCTGCATCTAACCGCAGATTAATGTCAAGCTTGACTTATTTTTAATTTAAAAAAATATTATTACAGAAAAAAGAAATAAAAAATTTTAAAAACAATTAAAACAAACATTAGAACTTTTTCTAAACAATTAAAAAAATATTTTTCCTAAAAAAATATTTTTCCTTAAAAAATATTTTTAATATTCTATATTTTTAAGTGAGGACTTCGTTCGGTGCTAGAAGTATTTTAAATATTGCAAAGACATTAAGACAATAGAATATTTCTCAACGAAATAGAAGAAAAAGAGTTTTTCCACCATTTGTTATGTTTACTTTTACTTATTAAGTAGAGAACCTTTGAGTAAAAAAAAATAACTTTGAGTAAAAAAAACGTGCTTTTTAGGAAATTTATGGGTTTAAACATTTTGTAAAAGTTCTAGCTCTTTTGATCTATAATCATGTCTAAATTAAGGACGTTTTTTAATTTTATTAAAAAAATTGGACCAAACCGATTGAGCAAAACCCTAAAGAAGTTCAAAAAGCGACTTTATAAAAGTCTAAAATTCTGTATAAACAAAATCAACATCTCTAAGAAGTTTTTTAAAAATACAAGCAGAAGAAGTTGTGTTAAACAAAACTATATTTACATTTATTTCATTTCGAACAGGTTATAAATTGTCAAATATAAAAAAAAAAATTTATTTCGATTTATGTTTTACTACTTCGCCTTAACTACGTTAAGTGATCTAACGTTTTGTTTATTGTCTGAGCAATGTTGACACAATTTAAAAATTATGTCTTAAACTTGTTAATATGACTCTTCTAACGTCATTTGTTTGCTTTTACATACATCAACCATGTTATTCACTTTACATACATCAACCATTTTATTCACTTTACTGTAAAGAAGATTATTTTAAAAAATTATTGCTTACTGCTAACTACAAAACACTACAAAACTGTCTCCGGACTGTAGCCGAACCTAACGGAACATTTTTTATAAAAGAGAAGTCTTGAAGATGAATTTAAGTAACATTTTCAAGTTGCGTACATTATTAAAATCATTTTTAGAGATCCATGAGCTCAAAACAAAACAAAAAAACTTTGTTAACTCAACTATTTATTTAACTTTAACTTACATCAAACCGGAGTAGGATGCCACAAACTATAAAAATGGTTGTTCATACATTAAGTAAAAAAATTATAAAAACATTTTTTACTATTTATTTTGGCAACGGTTTTAAGGCAAAAATTAAGCTTTAAGCTGGTAGCAAATAATAACAAGCCAAAACAGTTCTTCTAACAAGCCAAAACAGTAGCCTTTTTTTCAGAACGCAACAGCTGGCGATAAAGTTTAAAAAACAAAAGAAATCTACAAAAGACAAAGAAAAGAATATTGAGCAGTCCAATATTGAAGAAATCCTTTTAAAACGCTTTTTATCACAACTCAATAAGTTAAATACCAAAAAGAAAGTGAAAACAGAAAAATGAATTAGAGGATGTTTTAGAATTAGAAAAAAGTTTTGAAAATATCATGGGAACTGGAATTGGAAAGAGGCTAAATATTTTAAAAACACCTGAAAGTAGAAATTTGCACAGATACATTGGGCTAACGTGTGTAAAACCATCGCAAAACTTGATTGTTTTTGCGATCTAAACCCAACGTTGAGCCATCTTTAAACTATAAAAAAAAAATGTTTACTAGGCTTATTTTTGCCCAATATGTTCTACAAATTTTACCATAATGACAGAAAAAGTTTTCCGTAACCATTGGTAACAATTCATTAAAAAAAATGTACGATGAACATTGGGCCGCGTTCACATTACATGAAAGTCGTGCCATACGTAACAGATACTGTTTGATTCAACAAATTGAATCAAAAAAAGTTGATTGATTTTACAATCTGAACCCAATGTTGATAAAATGTGTATAAATACGTTGGATCAATTTATATGAAGCTACGTTGATTTAACTTATATAACCCAATTTGATTTTGATTTGAACTTTTGACTTTGATTTTCAACATTTTTATTATTACATGTTTTCAAATGCGACAAAGTTTTGTTACATACAATTCAGTTACATACAATTGCGACGTCTCCAACGTTGCAATTGTATGTAACCAAAATGATATAAAAACAATTTTATGTTGTAACCAAAATTATATAAAAACAACGTTGGCCATCTTATCTTGTTCCAGCGTAACTTGAAAGATTGTTCTATCTTTTTAACAACGTAAGTGTGCAATCCAGCATTTTAACAAAAATTAGTCTTGGCTACATCAAAAAATTATCATAATATTAACTTGCAATATTTTAATACAAACTGCAGTCACTTCAAAATTTAACAAAAATTTAATAAAATCAATAGTAAATCAAAAAGACTTTAGGAATTGAGTGAAGAAGTCAGCCGGAATTATGGAACCATATAATCAGTAGTTTTGCAAACAAAAATGCTCATATATAATTAAAGTTTTAGGTCGAGTCATTATTATTAAAATTTTTTCAAATGGGTGAGGGAGTTTACGAACACAAAAAATAGATTATTGGATTGACACTTTGTTTTAAATTTTTCAAAAAACGAATAAAGTTATTACTTTTTTCGTTTTTCGAGAAACTTAAAACAA
>NC_088930.1:31370000-31400000 GCF_038396675.1 Hydra vulgaris
GAGAATTAAATGTTGTAGATTTTATCTCCAGAAACTCTATATAAATTATCTAATGAGTCAGGTGAAAATGAAGTAAAAAAATTATGTAAGTTTTTTAAAAACAAAAATTGCATCCAAATCAATATTAATTGAAAAAATAAAAACGGAGTAAACAATAGATATCAGTTTAGTTGCTGAAAAAAATTTATCATTGTCTGGTAAATGGTAAAGCAGTATACATAGCGCATTGTTAGGTAAAGGGTAAAGCAAAACTTAAACGTTTTGTAGATACTCAAACCGTAGATTTCAAAATAATCCAGCAAACATCGCGGAATTTCAATGAATGAATGTCACTTCTAAAAAGAACTTTACAAATGGTACATGAAGAGCACGTGTTGAAAAATGCAAAGGAATATTGCGCCAAAAAGTATACTTGTTCACTATGAATACCGGCATCAAATTACATTTTTAAATGTCTTGGATACCAAGCAAATTTGCGTATGCCAAACTATGAAACAGTTTTTCTTTTTAATACAAGTTGAGTTTACTAGAACATGTTAGGCTTGTACTTATAATAGAAGATTTCCAGATACCCGTTTTTCGGTATAATGAAAATTACGAAGTTTTCAATTATCATAAATAAACTATACATATGGTTATTCTATTAAAAATAAGAAATGACAATGTTCCACTCTTTGGAACATTGTCATTATCTTATGCACACATTTTACAAAGTCTAGAGCAGCCGTTGCGCAGTGGTTAATATTCTGGCTCAGAACACAGAGGTCCGAGGTTCGACGCCAGCTCTAGCCTAATAAGCGAAATTGGTAAGGAAGGAGGCGTGAACTTCTAGTTAAATGCTTTCCTGCGGTGCTCCGTGATAAGACCGTAAAGACTTCTGGGAGCACCTAAATAACCTAAAAAAAAAATGTTATTCTGCACACATTTTACTATGTTATCCTTAAGATCTAATAAATATATATAAATAAAATCTGACTTGGGCAAGTAGAAGATAACGTTTCTTATCATGAAGCCCCTTCGTGAAATAGAGTAAACAATAATTTCTATTTCTAATATTATACAAGAGTGTAACTAAAAAGTTTGAAAACAAAAATTATATTTTGCACAAAAAAAAAAATCTTAAAAAAAAATAATTCACAAATCGGTACATAGACGTATACATATTCAATACAATACGTAATATATATTTATATATATTTAAATAATTAAAAGAGATTTAGAGTTAAGACAATAAAAATGAGATTCCGTCAATAAGAGTTGAAAAATCACCATAGGCTAAAGAAGCAAGAAAATGCCAAGATGAAAAGTAAAAAATGTTTTGATGAGAAGCATCATGCAAAGAGAAACACCAAGCAAATAAAGAGAAACACTATACAAATAAAAAGAAACACCGTGTAAATAAAAAGAAACACCGTGCAAATAAAGAGAAACACCAAACAATAAAAGAGAAACACTGTACAAATAAAAATAAACACCGTACAACAAAGAGAAACTCAGTACAAATAAAAAGAAACATCATGTAAATGAATGAAAAATAAAAGAAACGTGTCATTTTAAGCGGAAAAGTTTTCTGCGTACTTTTAACAGTGTTTTTTTTTTTTATTATTTTTTTTTATTATTCACAATATATTATTTTTGTAAAACCACTTTGCAATATTTTGGTTTTATTTATAATTCACTGTTAACGAATCTTTATTATGTAATTCCGAATTTGTAATATTAAGGAACAAAAAATAAACTTAAAATAAAAAAATAAATAAAATGCAGTGTTGTGCAAAGAAGAAGAGATAATAATAAAGACCAAAGTTCTTGTTAAATGTCATAAACACGGAGTAAACGCTAGATTCAAATTATGTAAACAAGAAACACAAAGTCGAAGAATGGAATGACGCAAATGTGATACAAAATACAAAAGTGTTTCAACATCCCACTTCCCCCATCCCACCAAAAATTCCTGGATCCGTCGCTGGTACAGTTTATAGAAAAACTTCTAAAATCTGAAATCATATACCACGCAAAACGCTAGTTATAATACTGAAATAACCAAAGTGATAGAAAATCGTGCTATTAAGTGTAAAATATTATTATAAATATATTATTCAGACAATAATAAAAACCTTTCCAAACAGGGCTAGCTGTTTAGTGTGATATTACCCAATATAACAACAATCGTTATACATGAGTGCGTTCATGTCGAATGCATAATAAAAACTGTTTCGTATAGTCGAACTATAAAAAGTTCAACCTACTGTGTTGAACTATAAAAAATATATATATACTAAAAAGTTGAAACAGTTTTCAAACGTTTTACTGAGTTTTGAACCAACTTAACTACTAGTCTTTTTTATTTTTGCCCAATTTATAAACTTTTCATTTTTAACCAATTTACTTTTCAATTGATTTTAGAGATTTTATATTTAACCGATTTGAGCTAATCTAATTTTTAACGGCAATTTTTCTAAAGCCAGCGCTCCAACCACTATGCCACGGCTGATCAAATTCGACAAATAAAAAAATATATAGAAAATACATACTGGGAAAAGTGTAGGTTGAAAATTTAGTCGCTTAAATCATTATTATTTCATGTTTTAATTAAGTGTAAATTTGAAAAACAAAAATTTGTTAGTTGAAAATCAAAATCGTCAAAATATTTGATTTTTATATTTGGTTGAGTATAATATTAGGTCGAATATAATATTAGATTGATTAATTTCAATATTAGGTCGAGTTATAGGCCACCATAAAAATGTGTATTTAATTCTTTCAATTTATAAAGGGGTTTTTACTTATTAAACAATGTTATAGTTTATATAATAAAAAGAAAAAAAACAAACAAACGCATCGCCTAATTATATTTTTATTTAGTCATTAAACACATTAATTTTTGATAGGGTACTGAAAGGCCCCTATAAATTACCTATAAAATAATAATTTCAATTACATTAATAATTTTTATTTAATTTTTTCTTTTATTAAGCAAAATGTATTAAAGTCAAAAAATGGATATTTTATTCTTTTAAATGTGATTTTTTTAAAGCAACTCAAAAAGAAGTCTCTAAAAATCTTTTCTCTTAAAAGTTACCCCGTTTAACCGCTCTACCGTCATTTTTTATCAAGCTGTTAAAACTCTGTTACTGCCAAGTTACTAAGAGTTGCATTTGAGGATACCCTGTTGGACTCTTTCTTATGCTTTAGATAGGGTTCGTAAAAGGACCCAAATACTTATAAACCAATAACCTCAATTATCTTCTTTTTTACACCAAAAGCTTTATTGGTGCGCAATTCTTCCATTATCCTTTGTTGGTGTGCAACTCTTCAGTTACCTTACATATATTGATGTGTTTTGTTAATGCTCTTGAAAACTTTTTTTCCCTGGTTAATTTTTTATATATTATGTAAAATTTGTTAAATAAAGGTTTAAGTCTGCATAAATCATTAGGTTTATGAAATTTGGATTTATGAACTCAATATTTGAAACAAAAAAGTTAAAAGGTAAAAATTATTTTTAGTAGAAAAAGCTAAAAATATTTTTAGTAGTAAAAGGTAAAAAATATTTTTAGTAGAAAAAAGTAGAACCCGGGACCAAGAAGAATGATTTGACTTAACGAATGTCGGACTAAAGCGAACTCCCCAGCAAACATTTTTTTAGTGGACTTGCAGTGGACCTGTATAGGCATCTTTTTAGCGGTTCATTGGAGTTTTGGTCATCGGTTACTTAGTGGACCATTTGTGGCAGCTGCTATAAATGGCAAGCCGATAAGTTTCCGACATTTTAATAGTGGCTAGTCATCGTCAAGCCGCTTAACTGATGAGCAAAACTACAACGGTCGCTCTCCACTGAATAGACGCTATAGCATGTTTGCTGGGTCCAGTTAAGTCAAACTTAGGCTGATATGAGATATTAGTACGAGTTAAAGTGTTTTTTTTATTCAATGCTAAAATATATACATTAAATTTACACCATTATACTAATGTTTCAATGATGAAGTTACGGATTGTATTCACGCAGTACAGTCAAAAGGTAACAATCGAAAAATATTAGCGACACAATGACTTCCTTATTATTTGGCAATAAAATTGTGTCTAAAAGTTAGCGGTCTTGTATTTAAAAATTCATTAAACTATAAAATAATTGTTTTTTAACAGTTTTATTATGATTGACCTTTAAACAGTTTTATTATAGTATGACTTTACGTCCGAGAACGATCTTTTCTATTCAGATGTAAATACAACGAAAAAATAAAGAAATTATTAGGCCTTACCCAGCAAGCACACAACGTTGAAACAACGTTGAAATAACGTTGATCAACGTCGATCAACGTTATTTCAACGTTGTTTCAACGTTGTGTGCTTGCTGGGTAGTTATTTATATGGAATGACTTCTTTTAAAAAAAAATTAGTTATGTCATTATATTTAATTCCCATACAAAATATTCGAGTCATCCGAAGAAATTTGCTAAAAGAAGACGAAAAAATGGTTTGAATTAACGAAGTTCGAGTTATCCGAGGTTTGAATTTCTTTTTTTTTTTTCCTTTCATTTTATATCTCACCTGTAATTTTTTTTAACAGCAAAATATAAAATGAAAAAAAAAAAAGAAAAAGGAAATAGTACAAATATTGGATCGATTTATGACACAGTGCCACTAAAAGTTAAAATGGCCGGTATTGCTAAATATTTTTTTCAAGTAAGAAAAATTTAAATTTTTTTTTTATTTCAGAAAAAAATTATGCCAGGAGCTGACTAATTTTTGATAGAAATGCGTATTTATAACCAAGAAAATCATGGCATCTTTTGTGAATTTAACAGCAAACTATATTGTATTAATATTACTGGTACTCAATACAGACAGTTACAGTACAAGCTATTTAAAGTACCGAGTACCGATATTAACATTTATTATCTATATAGTTTTGACTAGAGCAGTCATGGTGCAGTGGTTAGATTTTTGGTTCACAACCATGAGGTTGTGAACCAAAACTCTAAGTTGTTTAATATCGGCCAGATAAGTGACATTGGTATAGAAGGAGATGTGAACATCCAAGTTCACACCTCCTTACCCCGACGTCCAAAAAGATAGAGCAGAATAGCAAATAATAGAAGAGAACAAAATAACTTATTTTGAGTAAGTAACTTTCAGAATAATGAAAAAATGTTAAAAAACGTTTTTTCATTTCACTACATTTTTTTTAATCTCATATTATAAACATTTTTTTATCTACTGAAGAAGTTAAAAAAAACTATTTCATAAGTAGTTCAGTATTGCTTAGTTTTAAAATGAAACAATAAAAATATTTTACAATGATAATTGAAATTAAACTTGCTTTTAGAAAGAACCAGAAATGACAAAAAATAAAGATGGAACAGTGACATTGAATAAAATATATGCTAAATTTATAAAAGCTTTCAAATAACTTTTTTTTTAATTTTTCATTAAATACGACAAAATGTATTAAACTATTTACATAACTCAACCACTTATAAGCGATTAGTAGTTACTTAACTCCATTATTTACCTAATCTATTAATTGGTACGTTATAGATGTATATATTTTCTTTACCAGCTTTATTTCATAACACTAGATTTACTATACACACTTGCTTATTTAAAAAACAACAACAACAACAACAACAACAACATTTCAACAACAACATTTCAACAACTATTAATACCCACTAAAATTAAGATAAAATTTTTAAATAGTTAATGCAGAATAACTTTGAAAAAACTTAAATTTCGGTAATAATTTGTGAATCAAATAAAACTTAAAAATAGTTCTGCGTTTTTTTTTTTCATTTAAAAAGTCAGAGGTGGAGGAGGGGTATGCCGATTGCCAACTCCTTTCTATAGTTAAAACTAATGTTATAGCAAAAATTGTTGAAATACAAAATTTCTTCTACTTAAATTTGTGCCGAACTCCTAAAAATTTATGCCGAATTCTTTAAACTTAATGCTAAAAATTTGCCGCAATAAAACATACAAAGTTTGTGTTTCAAACACTTTAAACTAATACTTTGCGCTTTAAGAAAACACCGTTGACGCCAGTTTTGCTTCCCAGACGTCTTTATGTACTATGCTGAACTCGATCGGGTCGAGAGCATTATACTCAAAATAGTTAAAATATAATCAACTTAAATTTTAAAATAGACAAATATTTCCCAATTTATATTTTAAAAAAATCATATTTAAATAAGTATCTAGCAATACAATAATAATAATAAAAAAATTGATCAAATATCATAAATAAAAGATTTAAAATCCTCCGTATTTTATCACTTAACAAATAATTTTTTTGTAGTCTATCGACGTTTTGTTAACGTCTATCGACCATTGTAAAAGTAAATGTAAAGTTTTAAGTTATAGACGTAAAAGATTTTTGATTGGTTAAAATCTTGTCAGCAACATGCGCACAAGTTCTCTGTCTGCGCAGATATCTATTTGCGGCCAAAATTTACATGGGTGTTTTGAGAGACTTCGGTGCTAAAGGATTTTAGTTTCGATGAATTGCGGCTATTCTAATTTTTAATTTAAATATGATATATTTTTATTTTTACTGTTTATAATTATTAACAATTGAAGACTATTTTAACAAAATGAGTATTGTTGTTGAACTTTTATGTTATACGACAAGTTACGGTGAGGGGGGTGAAGCTGAAAAGTTTGCTCGAAGAGCTATAGAATCTTTAATCAAAAAACTTCGAAAAAAATCAGATGAATTTGATAGCTTAATAGTGGCCATTAAATCTAAGGGAAGACAACCAACTAAATGTGTAACTATACCTAGAACATTAGATGGAAGGCTTCAAGTCTGTGAAAGAAAAGGCTTTCCTCATGTCATTTATTCTAGATTGTTTCGATGGCCTGACATCCATAAAATGGAACTTAGACACTTAGATAATTGCCAATATGCGTTTGATTTAAAATATGATGTAGTTTGTGTGAATCCATATCATTATGACCGCATATCTTCTTCTCCAATACATCAAACTAGTAAGTTATTATTTTTAAAATCCTAGATTAATATTGCTTTAAATCTACTTTGATTACTTTTTAAATTAAATAATAAATTTTCTTTTTGCTATTTTAAAAGTAAAATGTGTATATTTTAAAGAAGGGTATAGGTAATATTTATTTATTATTTTATTTTCAAGTAAAATTTATTGATAAATAGTTTTTTTAATAGTTTTAGAATCAACTAACATAAATCGCTCTCAACATCAGGTCTCCCAACCTCCACCTTTACAATCATATCTTGAAAATAAACATTCAAGAAGTACCTCAGAATCCACAAATGAATCACAAAGTAATTTAATCCCAACAAACTCAAGAGTTTCACCACCAATGCCACTTGCTCCTTCTTCATTAGTGTATCCAAATAGAACTCCTTGTGCTGCTGATCCATTTCCAATTATATGTCAGTACTTGTTGTGCCATTCTGTTACAAGTAATCATGATGAGTCTATAGCACCATCATTTACAAAACGTGCAATAGAGTCACTTGTTAAGAAACTAAAAAAGCGTTATATTGAGCTTGATTCCTTAATATCTGCCATTGTTAGTAATGGAAGGGTAGAAACAAAGTGTGCTACAGTACAAAGAACTTTAGATGGAAGACTACAAGTTGGTGAGAAAAAAGATTTTCCTCATGTTATTTACACAAGAATATGGAGGTGGCCTAACATTCATAAAATCGAGCTTCGAAGTATCAGTACTTGCTTGTATGGCTTTGATTTAAAAGAAGGAAATGTTTGCGTAAACCCTTATCACTATGAGCGAATTAAACCGCCAGGTATGGTTTGACTTGAGACTTTTCTTTTTATTTATTTTTTCATATCTTTTAACGTATTTTGAGAACTCTCATAAAAAAATTTATATTTTTTTTCAGAATGGTGTTCTTCTCATGATATATTACAAATATCAGGTTCTGAATTTTTAACTATTTTTTTATTTTATTTTTAACTTAATTCAACCTGATTTCCAATCTGTTTTATTATTGTAAAGTTTTAGATATAACAAAAAAAGTAAATTTCAAAATAATAAATTATTTTAGACGCTCATACCAATAGAGTTCCTCTTTTTCGCGATAGTTCTATTTATTTTAATCAGTTTCAAGAATCGTCTTCAAATACAACACATTTTCAAGATCGCGAAAAAACGCCTCACTCAACTCATTTTAAAATAAAATCTTATTCGCACAATCAAGACCATAGTAATTCAGACACAAATTCATCTATTGATGAAGCAATGAGTCTTGATGAGAATCACTACAGAACTGAAGGGTATGTGTGTTGTTTTTTGTTGCTTTTTTTTTTGTTGTTTTTTTTTCATATATGCCATATATGTAAGGCATCTAATTGTAAAAAATTGCTTTAAACTCTTATAATAAGAAATAAATAATATACATATAGATATGAAAATGATTTTATGAAAGGTAATCCAAATGAGGAACTGACAAAGTTAGTGGGTTAGCTTTTACTAATGTCATCAGCTATCAAAGAGCAATGGTCTAGTTACTTGCAATTTTTTAATAGATAGTATTTAATCATTAATTATTTAATAATAATAGATATAATGATATTTTATAGAACAAAAACATATTACTTTATTATTTTAGGTAAATTAAAGTTATATCAGATTATAAATATTTAATTTCAACATTACATAATATGTTCATTTATTACTGCATTTTTCAATTAACATGACAAAACTATTGTTCCAAATTGGTATTAAAAACATTTACAGGACAACCAAGTTTTAAACAGAATAACTCCAGCTTAAAGTAATAATATTTCAGCTTCAAAACATTGAGATATTTTATTTGTAAATCTTATTTAAATATGTTTAAATATAATTTAATAGTTTTTTTTAAACTTTTTTCATTTGATATTTAAAGTATTTTCATAATATTTAGGTTTTTATTCATAGGAAGCATCCTTCACTTGAAGTTGACTCTGGTTGCCAAGATGCTTGTTCTTCCAAATACACAATGGATTTGGAGGTAAAGTTATCATAAAGGCTGTTTCAATAATATTGTTATCTTAATAATGACATTATTAAACTAAGTACTAATAACTAAGTACTAGTAATTTTTAAAATATGAAATTGTATAATCATTTTAATCAAGTTTTGATTGGCTCCAAGTGAAGTGGTTCCTAGAGATTGGTGGTTAAACTTGTTACCATATAACGTCACCATTACACCATTATAAATAAAAATGATTTTTGTTTCATTGTTTTAATATCATATCTTGTTGTGTGTAAATAAAATATCTGAAGTGTAAAGCATAAACAACAGCAGCTACAAAATAAATGTTTTCTTTATAATTTCAAACTGCTTTAGCACAGATCATCATTAGACATAAAATATAATTACAAAAAAAAAACGTTTCAAGTATTAAATAAAGATGTCAAAGAAGATATTAAAATGTAGCCATGTAACAACGTAAATATAAAATTAGCATGTATCTTATCTTGTTTTTGAAATAATTTTTTAAAATTATAACTTGGTATGTTAAGGTATTTTAATTTCGAGTGATTCTCTCACTTTGCATTCTTCGTACTCTGATTTAATTGTAAGAGTTTTTGAATGTAACCAATCATATCATAGCAACACAACCATGTTCGATTGCCCCTAATGCATCTTTCCACTAATCTTTGCCCTAATGCATCTTTCATCTAAATGCACTTTTCATCTAGTTTTATTGATGCATCTCTTTTTTGTTTCTATGATGTATATACTGCCACAAAAGCATTTGAGTTTGTAAACACCATGATTATTATTGGAAATTGTCATCTTTTTTTTTTGTTTTTGTAGTTTGCATAATAATTTTTGAAATTTAGTCATAAGAGTTTGAGGTTGTAGTTGATAGTTACTGAATGTTTTAATTTAAGTTCCTTTATCAAATAGATAAATTGCTAAACCATCCGGGTTTTTTTTAATTATTTAAAGATATTCCTAGTATTTTGGGTTTTAGGTTATTAATTTTAAAGAATTTTACTCACATTTTGTTGAATATTTTCTGCATTAGATTTTTTATTAGCTTTGACCAAATGTAAACCACAGATTCAATCGATGTAAAATTGCTATATAATTTTCAAATGATGATGCAAAAGTTGGTCCAAGATTTAGGAGATCTGTTATGGGGGTGTCTAATTTGTGTTAAGTTCAAAATTCCAGATTTAACTGTTTTTATTCCATCTGTTAGTTGTATGCCTCTATTTAAAAAAATATCCAAAAAAAAGGGAAATAAAAATATATATTTAATTATTATTATATGATAGCAAATAAATATTATTAGCAAATAATATTTGCTAATTTTATAGTTAAGTTATTGTATAATTAATAATGGCTTCTTTTGATGTCTTCTTAGATGTTTTTATGTTACATTTGTAATGGTTTTTTTGTAATTATATTTTACTTTTGATATCAATCTGTGCAAAAGCAGCTCAAAATAAACAAAGTATTCAGCTGTTGTTTATGCTTTACAATGTTCTTAAATTACTTCGCGAGAGAAAGTATAAAAAAATCAAATAAATAGAGCAAAATTTAAAGTGGAATGTAAATGTACCAAAGACACAAAGAGCTATATAAAGTGCAATTTTAGTTTTATAAGATAAATTTGCTATGTTTATACAAAAGTTACACCAATATATATATATATATATATATATATATATATATATATATATATATATATATATATATATATATATATATATAATTACGTCACCAAAAAAAGTCAGTATTGTATTGACACTGACTTCATTACTTGTTTGAATTAAAAGGAGTATATTTTACAATTAGCTTGATGAATAAAAGTTTTAGCAACCTAAATGTTTTATGTTAACCTCTAAATATCAGTTTTCGTTCAACCTTTAAATATATTTTGTACTTTTATTTCAGGACACATTGATTGCAGTATTAGTGAATAGATTATGTATTCTGTTGAAATATTCAATAAATAAACTTCTTAAGTTATTTGACACTTTAATAGCGACTGTAAAAAATCAATTTCTTGTAGTTTAAATTTAATTCGATCTATCAAAACTTGTTCTGTTGAAGTTTGCCAAATCTCCCTCGTAAACCTTCTGTGCCAAATGTCCCCAAAAGTTTTCAATTGGTCATGCTTGAGGCATATTTGGGGAGTTGGATTCTTTATCAACTTAATAGGCATATTGGTCCATCCAATTAAGAGAATCTTTAAAATAATGAGAACTTGCTTAATCTGGCCAAAATAAATAGTTAAAGTCTCCATGATACTTGTGAATGAATGGAAGAAGTCGTTTTTCTAAACATTCATCAATAGAGATTGATGAATTAATTGGTACAGCTTTGTAAGCGCGAAACAATGGCTTGGACATACCACGGTCAAGTATGGCAATCCAAATTATTAATTTTTTTGAAATTTCCTTTTTTTCTATAAAATGAACACTTTCTGGGCATGTTTTTTTGTTGTTTGTAGTATCCAGAATTTTCCAAGCAAACAAAAGTATTTTTTGTCATTGATGACCAGAAACGATTTTATAATAATAGAGTTGGTTAACTAGTTTCCTGCTTCTTTTCTTTGCCTTTAATTGTTGTTTTATAGTGTATTTTGTACTTTTTTTTTAACTGACAACCAATTGTCGATTGATTTACACCAAATTTAAAACCTATTTTTTCTGACTGTCCTTTTTTCGATTGTTGACAAGTCTTGTTAATTTGGCTTTCTTTTCTCTAGTTCACGATGTTGGACGACCAGGGTGCTTTCAACTAGGAAATGATTGGACAGTTTCAAGTCTTTTTAGGTTATCATATATTGTACTTCAAGCTAATCCTTCCTTATCAAAATGATTCACGATTTCTTTTTTTTTACATTAGGTTTATTTACAATAAACATTTTAAGTCGCTTTCGAAAAGATTCTTGTGCAGCTGCATTTAACCTCATTTTAAATAATTGTGTTTCAAATAATAAAGTTTATATTTTATAGAATGTTATAGTATATTATAAATACCACAAAAACAAATTATTATGCTCAAATAATCTAATTCAGATTTGTCTGATAACTTCCGCATCACCACTTATATTTTCAACTATGTATATTTTTATAAATTGAAACAAAAATTGTTATTTTAAATTTTATTTACAGGATTTTTTTTAAAAAGGTTATAAAAAAGAAAAACATGTAAACTTCTACCAACAAGTTTTAATTATAGTTGTTAAAAACACTGCAATGTTATTTGCTGACTAAAACCTAAAACACTGCAATGTTATTTGGTAACTAAAACCTAAAACACTGCAATGTTATTCGCTAACTTAAACCTAAAACACTGCAATGTTATTCGCTAACTTAAACCTAAACACTGCAATGTTATTTGCTAAAACTTAAAACACTGCAATGTTATTTGCTAACTAAAACCTAAAACATTGCAATAATATTTGCTGACTGTTACTATTACTATATTACTGGCTATAATAATTAATTTAAATAAACATAAAACTTCATAAAAAATTTTTTTTTTTATAAAATACAAATTTTTATGTCTTATTTTTTAATGACTATTTATGATTTAATGATTAATAACAGTTGAAAAATAACAAATCAAAAGAATGAAGTAGCTATACTTGTGGCATTTGAAATTTATAACTAAGTGAGTAATGTTCCACTGTATAAATACATACACAAAAAAGTTAAAATGACAAAACAATGTCTTAAAATAAAATCTATAATAAAAGTCTTATAAAAGTCTTAGAAAAGCTCAAAAAGTTTTAGAAAAGTCTTGACGTTATCTGAAAATGAAAGTCTTAGAAAAGTCTTGTGGTTATCTGAAAAGTTATTTCAAAAAGAGCAAGAGTTTTGATTTACGATTGATTTTATAACATTTAATGGAAAGCATGAAGTTTACAAGAATAATTTAAAAAATTCTTTAATTCAAACTCAATATAAACGTGTTGAGATTTTTTTGTAACTATCAATATGTTTCATAATGTTTGTATATTAATGCTGCTATATATTATTGTTGTGAAACTTGTCTCTCAGGTAAATTTTTTTAGACAATATTAATAATTTATTTTAATTTTCTAGACAAATGAAGCTGTTTGTAAAACAACATCTTCGGTGTCAAATTATAGTATGAGGTAGTTAAATACTCTTTCTAATGTAGAAAGCTTTTTTTAAAGATAAATGTTTTAAGTTGTTTTTAAGATGTATTTTTATTTAAGATAAATGTTTTAAGTTCTTGTTAAGATGTATTTTTATTATAAATAATAAAAATACATCTTAAAAATTTCAAATCTTAAAACATTTATGATAAATGTTTTAAGATTTGAAATTTTTTTTTGTATTTTGTAGTTCAAGAGAAGAGCTTTATAAATCTTCATTTTCATCTCGATGTTTAAAAGTATGCGCATTTTGTGCATGCGATGAAAAAAATGTATGGTTTCATGATAAAATACTTCGTTTTGGACCAATCTCGAAACTAGGGAAAAATTTAGCTTCATCAAGAGGTATTTTTCGTCCATATCTTGTTAATGATGGTGATTCTTGCAGTCGCACTCCTTCTCCCATGGAAAGAGAAGTTTCAGTTGAACAAATTAATTTTCTGCCAATACATATTGGATACTTTTTTCGTTCAAGTATCAATAGTGTCCTTGATGTGGATGATTATATTTGGGCACATAAAAAGTGTTGGGAGTGGAGCCAATCTTCCAAATTTAGAAGTACAGTTACATTGCTTGAGTCAGCTTTGAATAAGGTATTTTTTTAAAAGTTTTTCCAAGCTATATTAAAAAAAGCCACATTCAAGTTTTTCCAAGCCATAGTAAAATTTTTTTTTTTTTAAATGACTTATTTGTTAGTTTGTTTTTTTAGATTTATTTTCAAAAAATTATGAATTTGTTAGTATTCTAAAATGGTTTTATTGTTTTGCTGTTTAAAAAATTAGTTTATTATTGGAATATTTTATTTTTTTATTAAACATTTGATATTAGGTTTGCAGTTTTTGTGGCAATTATGGCGCAAGCATAAATTGCTGTGTTGATGAATGTAATAATGCGTATCACTTACCATGTTCAATTGCATCAAATACCTTTCAGGTTGTTTTTTATATCCAGAACAACTAAATAATTGAAAATTTTTTAAATTTTTAAACATTTATTAGTATGTATGTATGTATGAATGTATGAATGTATGTATGTATGTATGTATGTATATCTTATACTGCTGAATTCGGTGAGCAGTCTGATGTCATACTGCTGCCGAGGGCTACAGTACATCCACTGACAAATAGAGTGACTCACAGTGGAGTGCTGCTACATTAACTGTGGGTTTGGCAATCTTTTCATTCATTATTCTTTGTTTTTTTCTTCTTTTTCTAGTGAGCAAATGCTTATATAAATATGCTATAGTAGATATAAATTCAGATAGTTTATTAAGAAGTTCATCAGGTTTCGAATAAGAAAGTTGCAAGTTTTTCATTTAAGCAGAGATGACACTTTTTTAAAATGTTTGAATTAGGGGGAAGGAATTTTTAAATTGAACAGACAAAAGTGGATATTACAACCACAAGTCTTCCTTCAAGAACAAAATATGTCAAAGGCAACGGCCCTATCTTGCTATGTTTGGGACTTAAAAAGCAAGTTTAACAAAACCGCCACTTATGTCTGGTCTATTTTAAAATGCGTCCTCCTTTATTCAAACATTTCAAAAAAGTGTCACGTTTGTGACAAATCATGAAAACAAATATTTACTAAAAAAATACATAGCTTGCTACAAACCTAACTAATAACATTCACTAATAGTTTTTTTATTTTTTTATATTTTTTCTTAAAAATCTAAAATTATTTATAATTATGCATTTAAATATAATTATGCAATTAAAATTATGCATATAATATGCATATAATAAAATTATGCATTCAACATAAATTATTTTACCTCATTTTAAATTTTAAATATGTATATACCAATTATTATTTTAAAAGTCTAATTAAAGTTAAATAACCTAAATTATAAATTTTTATCAGTTTTATAAACTAGTTACTAATAAATAATCTACGCCCACTGACTAATTATTTAATGACTAACAACTTCCGCCTTTACAGTGAGAAGGCGTTTTTTATTTAATAATTGTAAACAAGTTAATTAAAATTAAAACTAGAAAATTAAAAGTTTCGTTAACTTAAAGTTATTGTTTACATTTAAATGTGGTAAATGTTCAGACAACCGAATTCAATAATTTTAAAGCAAAGCAAGAAAAAATAACCTTTGCATTAAGCAAGTCGATTAAAGAGCTTAAGATTAATTAAAGTTGTTAGAAAAAATTAAAATTTTAGAAAATGTTGAATCTACTAGTAAATCAACCTCAATATCTTGGACAAGCGTTGTTAATGGAAATGCATCAGTAAAAAAGTCAGAGGAGCAACTACATATTATGAATGGTGTTGCTGCCGAAACAAAAAGAAAGAACGAAACGAGAAAATAATGTTATAATTTTTGGAATTAATGCATCAAAAGATTTAGACACAGCATATGCTTAAGAGGAAGATATATTGTTGATATATTTAAATCAATAAACGCAACGAGTAAACCTAAACAAGTTATAAAGCTCAAAACGAAAACTGATAAAGAACTGCCATTTGTTGTTATCCTTAATAATAAAAACGAACAGATCTCTATTTTAAAAGCTACAAAAAACTTAAAAAATTTAAGTAAGTTTATCGATGTTTTTATCAACCCTGATTTAACCAAGGCTGAAAGATGCAATGCTAAATTATTAAGAGATCAGTGCAAAAAACAAAATTTATAATTATATATAATTTTATACATTTATAAATAACTGGAAATCAAAACTAATTAATTGTGAGTCATTACCAGTGATTTTAACTATAACACAATTAATTGGTTCAAAATTAGTTTTCCATTCTCTCATACTGAGAGTGATTCTCGAGCTAACAAATTTATAGAGTGTCTACAAAGTTGCTTCTTTTATCAATGCGTTAGTAATCCAATTTACCAAAAAGCAAACTTTGAATCAAAAAAGTATTTTGGATTTTCTAATTACTAATGTTTATATATATGTATATATATATAGAGAGAGAGGGCTATTCTACATTGTTTTCAACAGCGCTGAGCGTATTTGGGCGCCGCCCAAATTAGTTTCCTAGAATATATATATATATATATATATATATATATATATATATATATATATATATATATATATATATATATATATATATATATATATATATATATATATATATATAAAGAGATAGAGAGAGAGAGTAATTAACCAGTAAGTTTTATAGAACAAGTAAAGTTGACACAGGCTAAGTTTACATATTTTTTACATTGACACAGGCTAAGTTTACAATTCAAATTTTTTTTATTTAGAACTTCAAATCTATTCTCTTGTTCTGTACTGCTCATTTGCACGAAGCTAAAGATCAAGGTAATATATTACTCTCATGATTGGTTTATTTTTTACACTACAAATATTTTTTTTGCTAATAATTACATAAACTTAAGTTTGCATTTGTTATGATAAATAATAAAATTAATAACAAAAAAAAATGATAAAATTTTATCGAGTCTTGAAAATTCCAACACTTTGAGTTTTTACATTTTGGTCAAGTAATAATAAATTTTCTTAGTGACTATTGCTTGACTATGAAATCTTTGTCTTGCTCTGCTTTAAGCTAGAACAATACTTTGAAGGCTGCAATGTTTTGCAAGTCCAAATTGCAATTATATTTGAATTATTTAAAGATTAATAAATTTCAACCAAAGATGTTGAGTTGCAAGGTGTCGCATGGATAATCAACTATATTTTTTATTAATTATTAGTTAATTCAAATTTTTAGTTTAAATCAAGTAAAAAGCAGATTGATACTTACCTTATTCAACATACACATAGTTGTTTACAAAGTATTTTACTTAAGTCAACACTTTTTTGTATTAAAACTAAAATGTTAATTAGCATATATATAATATATTAAAAAATTTTAATGTCTTCCTTTCCCATGTATTCCCATACACACACACACACACACACACACACACACACACACACACACACACACACACACACACACACACACACACACACACACACACATATATATATATATATATATGTATATATGTATATATGTATATATGTATATATGTATGTATGTATGTATATATATATATATATATATATATATATATATATATATATATATATATATATATATATATATATATATAACAAGTATATATTGTTAAATAGAACTTGTATATATGATACTTGTTACTGGTTTAGCTATATGCTTCAAATGTGGTTCTAATGAGAATATGGAAAACCTTGTTTCGTGTAACATTTGTCATCAAAACTTTCATGCAAATTGTTTGAAACCAAACAGCAATCTTGGTATTAAGCAAAAGTTAACCTATCATTGTGACACTTGTCGACAGTGTTTTGTCTGCAGGTATTGATGTTATAAGAATTATATGTTATTTGTTTATATTTCAACTAGTATGTGCTTTTAATTTTTCATAATAATAATAATAAGTGTAAAAATTGATTTTTATTTAATGTCTGTATTTATAAATATTTTAAAAGTTGACATTATTTTACAACATTAAAGACTTTATAACTTCTGTTATGATGGTGCTTTTTAAAATTTGGTTTATATTAAAAAAATAACTGAAAAAGGAATAGAAAAATGTTAAAAAATATGTTAATGTATTTTTTAACAAAAAAAAAAAAATAAACATATTTCAGTTTTTGTTAAACAATGCATGTAACATTTTTTGTTAAACATTTCAACCTGCTTTTTAATAATTTATTGCGATCCAACAGCTCAAAGTAAAATTGATTAATACAACAAAGTTACATTAGAAACTTTATAAAAAGTAATTATCATTTTAAATATAACTAAGTGGAAATAAGAAACATAAAAAAAAAAAAAGATTTTAAAAGTTTATTATCAAAAAATAATTATAATTGTGTAGTAATAATCATCAAGTTGTAATTAGTGATATTTTATTGTCGTTTGCGTTTTAAAATGCTGTTTGTTTGAAAGCTTTATGTAAAAAATGCATGGGTTAGCATTTATACTGAATTCAGTATTTATGATTAAGATCTCTGTGTAAATAATATCTGTAGTTTAATTCAACTTAGTAATAATATGTCATTATTTTAATAATATTAATATGTCATTATTATTATTGTTTGTCATCATAGCCTTATTAACATATTTCATTTCAAAATTAAATTATATTATTAGTATTTTTATGCTGTTATAAATTTATGTATGCATATGTGATATTTTTTTAAATTAAATATACTTAATAAAATTTTTTTTTTGTGATCTAAGTTCCTTATAGGACATATCTATATTTACTTTTGAAAAAAGAACCTTCAAAGAAGTAAATGTGTTTGTTTGTTTGAATTTCTCTTTTTTTAATAAAAATGCAATATAAATTAATAATATAATAAATAGTCTAATCTGAATAAAATAATAATAACAACAGCGCTGGTAATAATTATTTCAAGGTTACAACACTGATCAGCTTAAATAAAATAATGAAAAGTAGAAAGTCAAATTTTTTTTTAAATAACCAAATTTAATTTTTGTAATTCATATTTTGTAATTGTAACACTTTATACACTTTTTGACACAATTTGCACAGTTTACACAATTTGACAGTTTGCACAATTCCATGTCAACCTGGCCATGTAACCATACATACTGATTTTATAAGTTGAGAGTATTTAGTAAAGTAAGAATTCCTTGAAAATTTTACCCAGCTCTAAGAAGATCCTGAAATATGACTATTTTACTTTTAGCAGATTAGACCTCTCTTGTCTCCTTAGAATTGCAAGGTTTATTAAGAGATTTCAAATCACATAACTTTAAAAATATTTGTTTGGTTTACTTAAAAATTAGTGGCTGGCTGTTTTCAGGTGTAACGAGTCCAATAAAATGATCAGAAATTTTAAAAATTATTATTAAGTACCCGTAAATATAAATTTAGGCAATTTTTTATGTACCTGTTTTTAATGCTCAAGAACCAATGTTATCAAAAAAAAAAAATTGTAACCCATCATTCTATACTAATTGATCTTTCGAAAAATATTAGGTTTTTGATCTGCTAGTATATGGATTTCCGTATATGGATAACAGAGCATATTTCCCAATTTTTTATAGTGGAATATTGAGATTGATTAATCACTAACTTCCAGAAAAACTGATGCTCTGAAACTTTCAGCATTTGAGTAGTCCTAATGAACACGTGTTAAAATTGTTTCCAGGGGGTGGGGCACTGGGGGATATGCCTTACTTATTTTCTCATAAAAATTTTTATTTATTTTCAACATATTTTTAAAGTTAATATATCATTTTTAATGTAATTTTAAAGTTCTGTTAAAATTTTAGATGGATGACTAATAATAATCCATGTACTTGCAAATCAAAATTCTTATAAACACATGAACTTTCTTAAGACATTTTTAGAAGCATCATTGAATATAGAAGGAAAAATGTATAAACTAAAAAATATTTTGAAGATAATATATTCAAAATAATCTAAAAAATTCAAAAAATGAAAAAAATTTCTTGAGAAAATAAGTTGGACATGGCCCCCGGTGCCCCAGTCCCATGGACCCTCTGGTCTTCTGCCCTGAAAACAGTTTTAACATATGTTCATTAGGACTACACAAATGCTGAAAGTTTCAGGGCTCCAGTTTGTCTGAAAGATAGTGAAAAATCAATTGCAAGATTCTGCCACAAGTAAGTAGGGCATATGCCTCAGCCCCCTCTGCTACAAAAAATGGGAACCATGCCCTATAATTCATATATGGAAATCCAAATACTTGCAGATCAAAATCCTTATATTTTCTGAAAGATCTGTATATAGAATAATGTGTAATATATATTTTTTTGATATCATCAAGGTCACATGGGTTTCTTGAGCATTAAAAACAGGTATATAGAAGTTGCCTAAAATAATTTAAATTAGTAATTACAGATAATTAATAATATTTTTTTACATATCTGATTATTTCATTGAAATCTTTATTCCTTAAAATAAAATTCAAATTTTTAGGTAAACAGATTAAAACTTTGTAAAGTTATGTGATTTGAAACCTCTAAATAAACATTGCAATTATGTGATTTGAAACCTCTAAATAAACATTGGGCAAAGAAGGGCACAAAAAGAGCCTGGCCAATATCTGCTAAAATTTAAATGGTTGTATTTCAGGATCTTCTTGGAGCTAGAGGCTCCAAGAAGATCCTGAAATATTTTAAGAATTCTTTTTTTTTTAAGTACTCTTAACTGTATGAAAATCAGAAAAAATCTGAGATGAATGGTAACAATTTTAAAATTTTCATGGTTAATTGACATGGAATTTTCATGGTTAATTGACATGGAATTTTCATGGTTAATTGACATGGAATTTTCATGGTTAATTGACATGGAATTTTCATGGCTAACTGACATGGAATTTTCATGGCTAACTGACATGGAATTTTCATGGTTAACTGACATGGAATTTTCATGGTCAATTGACATGGAATTTTCATGGTTAATTTCCAAATATTTAATATGGTCCTATTGTTTTAAACCCTAATAATTTACAAAAAAAAAATGCTGATTTAAAAAAAATTAATATTTAAGAATATTCTTTTAATAAAATATAATTTTTTTGATTTTGCTTTTACCTCTTAATAAATCTTTTTATTAAGAGGTAAAAGGTACTACGGTACAACGGTTTCAACATATATTTTGAATTACCAAAACAAATATTTTTTAACTAACTGCCTAGAAAAAAATAAAATTTTTTTTTCTTAGCTGGTGATTTAGATACTGATAATTTTTTTTATGAAAGAAAATTACTTTTTTTTTTATGAAAGAAAATTGCAATTAAAAAAAGCTTACCAAAAACAAAAGATAAAAATCTTTTGTTTTTGGTAATTCAAAATATAAAAAGATAATTTACTTTCTTAGAAAAAAGGAATAAAAATTATTTTTCTTTATGGGTAATTTAGATTATTTTCTTATTATATGAAATAATTGTCTGTTGTATTTTGTTTGCCTCTATTTTATGATTATAATTTGTTTTATACTTTTTATTTAATCACTTTTAACACTTAAAACAAAAATAATTTCATCGTTTTGATGTTTAATGATCTCAAACTTTCGAGATTAAAAACATTTTCAGCAAAAGTAAATATTTTTCTAAAATTCTTATGATCACTAAATTTATTTTTTGAACTCAAACTATCTTTATTCCATGAATCAAAAAAATTTATTATTTTTTATCTTTTATATTTACTTATTCAATAATATTTTTTATCACTTTATTTTTGCTTATTTAATAATATTTTTGTTCTGTAAACTTCTTTTACCACTCTTTTACTTTTTTACTTTTAATATTTATTTAACTAATTTAATTACTTATTTAACTAATTTTACTCCAATAATCAAAAACATTTAGTTGCTAACTTAATAATTTTAAGTTTCTGTTTTTTAAGGTATTAATATTTTTCATTATTAAGTTTGCCTTGCAATTGTTGCTGATCAAATTTGATTGGCCAGTATTGATATCAAGAGATTAAAACATATTTTTTTTAAAAAATTACAATGCATTACAATACATTACAATAATTACAATCATTGATCGTTGATTGGCTAATATTTACAGCGCTGCAATAATAAGCCTTTTCCTTTTCTTTTTTTTTTTGTCACTTAATTTATACAATTAGAAAAAAAATATTAATTAATTATTTTAAAATATATAGGGGAAATTTGTGGCCTAGGGCCTCCTTGTACCATGGGTTGCCCCACATTAGAAAACTATTAAGTTCTAAGTTATGCTTCTCAGTGATTAATCATAAAATTTCAGGGTTTCTTAATAGATAAAATATTTAGTTTGGTTGTACCTAGGGCCATATAAGTGTTTTTCTGACAAAGACTTTGTTTGATCGCAAAATAGATTGTTGATTTTTGGTTGGTACAGAGCTTTTTTTTGTTTGTTTTTGCGCTTGTTTTGAGATCATTTTATGCATAGATTTATTCCTCAATTTTACTTTGAACTATTAGTCAATTTTGTTATTTATATAAGTGTTACAAACAAATGGTGTTACTTAATGTTCAGAATTGTTTGTATAATTATCTGATATGGATTAGTAAGTTTTACAGTGATGTATAGCTAGGATTGCCAGATGCACGGTCACCTAAAGGAGGACATAAAAAAGCCAAAAGAAGGACAAAGGAGGACATACTTAATTTCAGTAATACCTTATAATGAAAGGTTTTTTAGATTTTGGTGCGCTAATGACTTTTTAATGGTGGGAGGGGCGAGACTGCAATGCTCTGGCTACGGTACTGACACTGGATGAGAATAAACAACAAAGTATAATATCCGTTAATGTTATATAAGAAAATGTTATATGCAATGCCAAAATTGCTTCAGCTGTGTGGGTTTTCTGCAATATCTTTGAGTTTTAGGTTGAAAAAAAAAGTCAATTTATTTGATGAGGCTGACACTTTGATTAGGTTTTTATGACTTTTAACATGGCGCTCTTAGTCAGTAGCTCATATAATATATAGCATATATAATAAATAAATATCACAAATCATACTCATTTTTGCTGCGCCACATAAGCATGAACACACCCTGCAAAGCATGAATACTTATTTTTTATAGTGCTTGAGAATTTGCATTTTCTCTTTGTAAAAATTTAAGTCATTTTTATAATGAAGTAGCAATTCAATTTAAGTGCTGTTGTTGCTAAAAGAGCATTAGCAAAAACTGACAAAAGCAAAATCTGCATGAGTTAGAAATGTTTTAATTAAAAAAGAATAGATCTGTATTTTTTTAAGTTTTTTAATTCTTTTGCCTTTCTATCGAACAACAAAAGTATTCAAAAAATTATACAGTTTTGAGAACAGTTTTGAGTACAGTTTTGAATGAAATTATGCTCTAACTTTTATTGATTCAATTTTTGTCAAACTGTTAGACAATTAAATGACAATTAAATGAATTATTTTAAAATAAACATTAAAATGCAATAGGATAAGTGAAATGTGCAGAGTCATAAGTAGAACTTGATAATTTAATTAAAGAATAGAATGTCAAAAAAATGTCAAAAAAACTTTAAAAATTATACAGTTTTAAAAATAGTTAAGCTTAAATATGGAAATATATGTAAAAAAAACAAATTAAAAAATTAAAAACCTATAATATTAAAAAAGTGGGACATTTTAAATGTTTTCAGCTTTGCCTGCTGGATAGAGGACAAAGGATAAAAAAGGAGGGCATGTTCTCCTTTTGCCGGACATCTGGCAACCCTATGTATAGTTATGTGATATTTATATACCTTTTGTTAACATCTTAAAAAGTTTTTGCTTTTAATATATTTATATAACAAATTTGTTAAAAACATTTTAAGACAAATTTTAATAAAAATTATGTTTCTATTTTTTTTGTAAATTTATTATGGACTTGAACCTAATTTTTAGAGAGAAACCAATACAATAACTGGTGACTCTAGGTACTGTTTAAAAAAGCTTATTGTATCTAGGGTCACTAATTTTTAAACCCTTCTATATGACCGATTTTTATACTAAATACTTCTTTTTAAATCATCATTTAAAAAAGAAGTAATACACTTCTTTTTTAAATGATGATTAAAAAAAAAGTGTATCATGCTAAATTCTAAAACTTAAATTTATACCAAAATTTAAATTACAGGAAGTCATAAATGTCTTAACTACTGCAATATTTCAAATATTTGTGAAATATGTTGACACTATTATAAAAAGAATACTTTAGAGTTTTTTACTTTTGCTTTTTTTGGGAATATAAATAATTTTTATAAATAGTTCTAATTTTTTTGAATAAAATTTTAAAGGGGGATTTGTTATTTTTGTTTTTATAGATTTTTAAGATAAACTTCTTATGTCAACATTTAGAAGTCAATTCGGATTTTTTATTTGATAAAAATTGTTGGTTTGCATGTGCAACTATTTCAAATTTTTCTTGTAGACATAATATGCATTTTTTGGAAATACTATTATATGCAGGTGCTGTTTTAACGATATATCAATTCAATACAAAATCATATTTTGACAGTATTGTGTCTTTTGAAACTTATTAATTTTAAAGAATTCCTTATAATTAGCGAAATATTTTTTCATTTATCTAACTTCATAATTATGATCAGGGAGCGCACTCCACTGTAACTTTATATTTTAACGGTTTTTATGTTTCTTGATTTGTATTACATGGCTAATGATTGTCTTTAGGCATGAAACTATTAGTACCATAAAAAGTTGTATTTTCTTTTTTGTTTATATATATATATATATATATATATATATATATATATATATATATATATATATATATATATATATATATATATATATATATATATATATATATGTATATAAATATATATGTATATACATATATATTTATTGATAAATGTTGTATACTGCTGGAAATGCTCGTCTGTTTAAGAGTGATCAATATCTTTTTGAAAAAAATAGATCAAATAATTTTAAAATATTTTAAATGAAAAAATACAACTTTATAATGGAACTTGAAGTTTCATGGCATTCGGCAATTATCAGCCATATTATTCAAATATAAAATAAAAACTGTTATTAAAAATACAAATTTAACACTGCATTTTACTCAAATTTTTAAACAATACAACCTCTGTATTTCCATTCAATCTAATATGAAAGTTGTTAACTACCTTGATGTTACATTTGATCTCAATAACTGCACTTTTCAACCTTACCATATACCTGATAGTACGCTAAATTATATCCATGCTAGTTCCAATCATCGATCAAGCATTTTAAAACAATTACCAACCTCAATTGAACATAGATTATCTTCCAATTCTTCAACCAAAAAAATTTTCCAAAAGTCTGCTCCTATTTATAAAGACACATTAGAAAAGTCTGGATTTCACACCAATCTGCAATATCATTCAAATCTAAATCCTTCTAATACTAATAAACGAAAAAGAAATATAATATGGTTTAATCCTCCTTTCAGTAAAAATGTGGTAACAAAAATTGGACACCTTTTCTTAAACTTAATTGACTTGCATTTTCCATTACATCATAAGCTCCACAAAATTTTCAACAGAAACACAATAAAAGTTAGCTACAGCTGCATACCAAATATTCGATCTATTATTAATTCACACAACCAACAAATTTTGCGTAATAAACTCACCGCTAATGATATAAATTGCAACTGCATCACCTAATCCCAGTCTTATGGAAAAATCTTACATTGGTATCAGTGAAAACGCATTCAAGCTCAGATTTGCAAACCACCTTAAATCATTTAATGCAACCAGGTATAGAAATGATACAGAACTTTCCAAGGAAATCTGGAAACACAAAGGCGCAGGTAACATGCCTATAATTAAGTGGAACATAATTAAAAGATGCCAATCTTGTAATCCATCTACAAAAAAGTGTAACCTTTGCATCAGTGAAAAATATTTTATTATGAATTTTGATAAAATTATTTATCAAAATTCATAATAAAATTTTTTTTTTTTTTTTTTTTATTATGATATTTTAATAAAAAAAGTGAATTAGTTTCTGCTTGTAGGCATAAGAAAAAATTTTCACTTTCTAACTTTAATTCTGGCGATTAGCAAATATCGGATCATTTATACTTGACGTCAGATGTCGTTGCAACGCTAAATTAGTATTTTTTATAACGGTTTTTTATTTTATATTTAAATAATATGGCTGATGATTGCCGAATGACATGAAACTTCAAGTTCCATTATAAAGTTGTATTTTTTTATTTATAATATTTATATATATATATATATATATATATATATATATATATATATATATATATATATATATATATACACATATATATATATATATATATATATATATATATATATATATATATATATATACATATATATATATATATATAAAACAAAAAAGGAAATACAACTTTTTATAGTACTAATAGTTTCATGCCTTAAGACAATCATCAGCCATGTAATACAAATCAAGAAACATAAAAACCGTTAAAATATAAAGTAAAGTAAAGGCGTTAATTTACTTGGTAAAAAAGTGGTAAAAAACAGCTAGTAGCTTGTCTATGGTTTTTAAACTGAGAAAATTAAGGTTCAATTATAACAAAACGCATTAATTTAACTTCGAAAACTAATTAAATTTAATGATTTTTTAAAAAACCACACAAACGCAAATTAAAAGGCTAAAATATTTTTAAAATCATTCTGAACATTTTTAATTTATTTAAAATGTGTATTTATAAAAAGTTCCTGCCCACTTACCTCCATTGCAGATAGTTTGATAGTGTTGCACAGATTATATTATTCCTGCCAAATTACCTCCATTACAGATGGGTGTAATAAATTGGTTCTGCAGTATTAAAGACAAACACAGCTATTCTTTCGACCAGTTTGATATCGAAGAGTTGTATCCTTCTATCTCTAAAAAATTATTTAAATTTCACTTATTCACGCCAATAAATTTACAGAAATTTCAGAAAATACATTAAATATTATTAATTACTCAAGAAAATCATTACTGTTCACTGAACACGATAGTATCTGGGTCTAAAAACTTGGTGATCCTAATTTTGATGTCACTATGGGAAGTTTCTACGGGGCTGAAGTATGTGAGTTAGTTGGCCTCTTTATTTTATATACTTCAAGTCAAGACTATGGGTTGCAAACTGTTGGATGATGGATGATGATGGCTTTTGCTATTTTCATGGAATTAATGGACCACAATACAAGAGAATTAAGAAAAACATTGTTCATCTTTTTAAGGAGAAATTTAATCTAAAACTTACCATAAAAACCAACTTAAAAATTGTAAACTTTCTCAATGTTACCTTCAACCTGTTAGAAAATACTTTCAAGTCATACAGAAAAACAGGCAACCACCCATTATACATCACCGTAAATTCTAACCACCCCCTTGTTTTATTAAATCCACACCAACTATGATATCTAACCCCATTAAGCAGTATTTCATCTAGCAAGGAAGTTTTCAATAGAGCAACATCGTTTTATAACAATATGTTAGCAGCAAGTGGGTATAATGTAAAGATTACTTTCCAAAAAAATCTTGTCTCTTCAAAACCAAAATCAAGATCACAAAACATTATTTGGTGTAATCCTCCATCTTTGCAAAATGTAAAAACCAACGCTGCAAAAAAATTTTCTAAATCTAATTGAAAAGCATTTTCCAAAAACACATATGTTTTGCAAAATTTTAGATAGGAGTAATTTAAAAGTCAGTTATAGCTGTCTTCCAAACATCACCAATATTATTAATTCACACAATAAAAAAGTATTATCTCATGTTTCCAACACAGTTGTTCCATGGTGTAACTGCCAGCAACCTTCACAATGTCCTTTGGAAGGTATGTGTCTTTGTAAAAATATAATTTACATCAAATGTAAAAACATCACCGCTGGATAGTGGTTTAAATTATATTAGTTTAACAGAGTACACCTTTAAAGATCGCTGGTACAAACATAAAAACTCCTTTCAATACGAAAGTAAAGCTAATGCCATAGAACTTTCTAAATATATCTGGGAAATGAAAGAAAAGGGATTTTCAAATTCTATTCTTACCTGGAAGATTCTTGATAGGGCAGAACCTTTTAAACCTGGAAAAAAGTCATGTAACCTTTATTTAAGGGAAAAATATCATATCATTACCTTATCTTTGAAACTATTGAATAAACGAAATGAATTAATATTGAAATGTCGCCACAAAAACAAATTTGTTATCTGTAACTTTAGCATCATCTAAGCTAACACTGTATCGCATTTTTGTATACAATTTTTATTGTTGTTATTGTTGTTTGTATTATCTGATGATTGCATTAAGCGTGATACTCCGAGTAATGTTACAAATTTAATTGTACTTTATTATTATTCTAATATAGTGTGTGTGTATATATATATATATATATATATATATATATATATATATATATATATATATATATATATATATATGTATATATATATCAACTTGTTTCTCCACGAAGCAGTCTTGTTCGTTAAGAGAGTTAAGAGGGTTATAACTACAAGTAGCCTCCTCATCTGTAGTGGCCTTCTTGTCCTTGGGGAGTGGTGAATTACAAATAAATATATATATATATATATATATATATATATATATATGTATATACTGTATTAGAATAATAATAAAGTACAATTAAGTTTGTAACATTACACGGAGTTTCACGCTTTATGTGATCATCAGTCATTACAATCATAACATATATAACTACAACAGGCGTTACAGCCATAACAACAACAAAAATTATATACAAAAATGCAATACAGTGTTAGCTTAGATGACGCTAAAGTTGCAGATAACAAATTTGTTTTTCATTCAATATATATATATGGGCTATTCCATTTTTAACTTACGTTACACGCACAACAAATTAATCAAATATTTGCCTATTTAAACTGTAAATTAAACTTTTAACTATTTTGTATAAAAGCTGTTCATCTAAAGAATAAAATAAGGTAAAAAGTTTTGAGTCTGGCCAAAAGAGGGTGAACTTATTACTGAAAATGCCACTTAACTTACATTACACGAAAACAATTGCTTTTTTTATAATACTTATATAATTGCTTTATTAATACCCTGAAATCAACTTTTAGGTCAGATTTTAGCGTATTAATAAAGCGGTTTGTATTTAAAACTTTCACAAGATGTTGAGAGTTCTAAGGCAATTTAAAAAATATATTAAAATTTATCATAGGTGACCGGCTACGGAGAATAAACTGGTTTTTTGGATACTATATATTTAACTTATGTTACATCACTTACGTTACAGAGTGAATATTATTGTGGATTTTTTATATCTATTATTAAGAGTTAGAATTACGTAACAAAAGAATTGCAAAAGTACAAACTCATTAAAAATAATTAAGAAAGGAAATTTTAAAAAACTGGTAGTACTCTTCCTGAGTGATTTTTTATAGCATTTATGAAAGTTATCAAATCAAAAATACTTTTTTTGCAAGACCAAGAGCAACTTTAAAAAATTATTTTAGTATTACGCCTTTATTAATACTTATTTAAGTAATTTAAATAAGAAAATCATTGGTTTGTCAATGTTTTTGCTCACACTTCTTATTCGTATTGCCTTACTTTCATTAGGTTGAATTTATAAAATGCTGCAAAGTATTAACATTTAAATCTTTTAAAAATACTTTTGACGTAAAAACTGCTATCACAGTTTAGGAGGGAGAGGGGTTCAGGTATATGCAATTGTTTGTGACAGGAGGGAAGGGGTTTAGAATTGGCAAAATTTGGGTGATGTGCTTTATGTATGACCCCACCAAATTGCATTTACAAACAATTTGTTATAATAAAACAAAAATAAAAAAAGTTCAAACGGATTTTTTTTTATATTAGGAGAATAGGAAATGAATCTTTTTTTTTTTTTAAATGTCTAAATAAAAATAGTTATAATTTTTATTTTTATTTATGTATATTTATATGTCAACCAAAATAAGAATACATTTAAAAAATAATAATATAAATAGTTTTAATTTGTATTTTAAAAAATTCTCCTAATATAAAAAGTTTTAGTTATAACCTTTGTTGACGAAATAAGAATTACTTAATGACGTAATTCATTTTTATAAAAGAAAAAGCGCCAGAACTTTAGTAAATGCATGTAGTTTTAACTTACGTTACACAAATTTTATCATCGATAACATCGTTATTCGAAACTTTAAATGTAAAAGCGTAACATTTAATATTCTTTCGCATATATTATTAAAAAACTTAAGTTTTTAAACAAAATTTTGGAAAAAACAAAACTTTATGTTTTTGTTAACTTACATTACGAGAAAATTGCAAACGTTCTTTCATTATTTTCTTGAAATATATATATATATATTTTCTAAAGTATAAAATCTGACCAACAACAATTTAAACATGTTAGCTCCACTC
>NC_088930.1:31402500-31435000 GCF_038396675.1 Hydra vulgaris
TTAAAAAGTGATATAGCTGCAGAATCATGGTAACAAGGTGTAATAAAAGAAATTAAGGTGCTGAATGTCAGAGTAAACACATTTCAAACAATGCCTGTTGAGTTGCAGTTGCAATGATGGTAAATTAAAAAAAAGAAGATAAATACGTTAACAGTTGACAGTTACAAGTAACATGCAAGTATTTAACTTATTGAAAACAAAATTCAATGGGTGCACTGGAAATTCAATAGCCTAACTCATGCTACTGGGCTGGACATGGATTGGTGCACTTGAACGTACAAAATAATTGTTATACTTTACACACCAGAGCATTAAACCCAAACATTTTTGTAGTTGAAAAAATAATGAAACACTTAAACTTATTTGGGAAATTGTAAATGTTCATCTATCATCAGAAATGCAAGTTAAAACTGTTGAAGATAAAACTGTTCTAAATCAACCTAAAACTTGATTTCATCCAATAAGAAGAATTCTATTAGCCATCCAACAAGAAGAATTTTAATAGCCAACCAATAATCTTTAAAAAGTTGATAACAAAATAATATTGGAAGTATTTTCAATATTATTTTGTATTTATTATTATTTGGATCTAACCTGTAATAAAAAAACTCAATCATCACAAGGAACACAAACATCAGAAGGGAATTAATGATGAATTAATTATAAATACACAAAAAAATGTGGAAATTAGTTAAAAAGATTAAAATAAAGAATGTCTAAAAAAAACAAAGTTGTTTGTTTAAATTTTGAATATGGCTGCAAATTCATGATAAATACTGCTTAATGATACTGCAAATTATTCATAACTGGAAAATGTGGGTATCACTGACAAAGAAGTTATTGAAGTGTTTATTGGGGCAGAAGGACTTATAAATTCAACACCATTGGCCTATCAATCAAACGAATGATTGTATTGTAAATGATTGTAAAATTAAATGATTGTATTGTAAATGATTGTAAAATTGATTTATGTATATATGAATGTAAATTTATATATAAGCATCATCATGATCAACATCATCTTAAAAGGTTCTTGGTTAGTAAAAGTTTCTAAAAAACTGTTCTAGGACCCTTTAAGAAAAAAAGATTTATAAACCCGCAGGGCTCTTTAACCTAGCAAATCGGTGTTCTGAGAAAGGGGTTTCAAAACCCTTCATTCAAAAGAGTTTAGAACTTTTCTGGGTTATAGAAATCCTCAAATACAAAGTTATAAAGGGATCCAAGGTTCTTGGTTCAGAAGGGTTTTAGGTGTTCCGGATTCATAGGAGTTCCAGATTTTAGGTTCATCACTGGTTGTTATTATTAATATTAGTTTTGATGTAAATAGAGAAACACTTTTTATTATTATTTTCATCAGCAATGTTGAAAGTGTTTAGGACACTAGCGTTGTTTATTTGTTAACAGTTGTTTCCTATTAACTTGTATGCAAACTAAAAAGTTGGATAGTTATGAATGTTTTCAAAATTTAATATAAATAAAAATTTAAAATAAAAGTATAAAACAAAACAATTCCCTAAATCAGTTTTGTAAAAAACGTCATCAAATGCATTTTTACAAAATTTTTACATTTTTTATCAAAATAATAAGAACTGAGTTTTTCATAGACATTATATGACATATGATAGTTGACCACTTTTGCATGATGTGAAAAATGATAGTTGTATCAATTAATAATTTTTTTTAATTAAATATTTATATTTATAGAAATCTACTGCGAAATTCAATAAGTATCGAGTGCCGTTTCTGCGGAAGAAATTTTCACGCAAGTTGTGTTGAACCTTTAAACTCAGAACGCGAACACATTAACTGGCAATGCAGGGTATGTTTTCAATGTTACTAATAAATTGACATGGTGTTTGTAATACTAGTATTAAACTGACAGGGTGTTTGCAATGCTAGTAATAAACTGGTAGCGTTTTTAATACTAATAATAAACTGGTAGGATGTTTTCAATACTAAAATTAAACTAGTAGGGTGTTTGCATTACTAGTAATTACCTGATGTGGTGTTTAAAATTAAAAAAAATTGGAATATTATAATAAGTGAACAAAGTTACTAGAATATCGATAATGTAAACCAATACCTATTCTTACAACTTTAAAATTGCATTTGATTATTTACTTTGATGTTTTAGATTATGCCTTAGATTTATGCCTTATTACATTCAAAATGTTTAATATTATTAAAAATTTAGTTCTGCTATACAGAATCTCTGGGTAGAGTGAGGAGGAAACCTGTTTCTCATCATTCTTTTGAGTCTCCTTACAGTCGTCCTATCCTAAGTCCATTATCACATCATTCAGCGGAAGCAAGTGTTTCCTACATTAAAGATTTAGAGCTTAGTAAAGGACGTTGTACAACATGTGGGGAAGCATGTATCGATAAAATTAAAACCCAATATATAATTCAATGCAAAGCTTGTGACGAGTGAGAATTTTTTCAATTCATTGTTATCAATAAAACGGACGTTTTATTGATAGTTTTACCTTCAGTAAATAATAAAAATTCAGTAAGAAACAAAAATTTTTTTTTTCATAGATACACTCACGCAATATGTGATCGTGTACCAGTTGAGCTAATTGAAGCTTTAGAAGAAAAAAACTTATTTATATGCAGAAGATGCAGGCGAACAAAAATTCAAAAACGTGGTTCCAAATTTAATGTAAGAACAATATTACATTGAATATTATTTTGTTTCTTTTTTGAAGAAAAATAATCACTAACATTCTTAACATTATTTATGAATGTATTAAGATGATTCAAACTCAGATGTGGAGTAACGAAGTGCCTAAACCGTGGTCAAACTTACGAAGCATTACAAATCAAAGTTTAAAAGAGGACTCTAAAAAACGTTTTGAAGAAACTGCTTCAACAATCGAAAGATTAATCGAAGAAGACACGCCTACCATCGGAACACTATTGGTTACTGAACCGCATCTTTGGTCGCGTTTTCGAATTGTATATTCGTTTGAATACAATAATAAAGTATAATATTTTGTTATTGATAAAATTAGAAATTTTAAAGACTTCAATCAATATATTTTGTAATTATAAATGCATGTGAATAAATAAATACGCAAAAATGTTTTGTTGTTTAATTATGTACATAATAATATAATAATAACAAAACAAAATTAAAAAGAAAATAAACGTAACCGAAATACAACATGATTAATAAGATGAGATTGATGAGATTAAAGAGATGCGATTAAACAAAGATATGACATGTCATATCTTTGTTTAATTTCGTTTATTTTCTTTTTAATTTGGTTTTAATTTTGTTTTACATTCAACAAAGTTTTAATAAAAATTTTCAGTTTTTATCGTGTTTAACAGGACTGTTTGCTACTGTAAGTGTTGAAGGATGTGCGACTTTTTTTCACCACTTGACAAGTAGACAAAAATGAAAATTTGAAACAATTATTTTCAAAAATACCCTTTACTTCTTTTTTTTCTAAAAGCCTCTTGAAAATTTTTGATATGATAAATAAGGCATAAACTTTTAATTCGAATTCGAAATAAACAAATTCGAAAAAAAGTTTGCTAAAATATTTCAAGGTACTCCTAGTTAATCTACCTAATAGTATTTGATCACAACACTGCGGAATAACACATTTATTGAGGAAATTTTATTGCCACTCACCTCAATATCGTTATTTTCGTCGTCGCTTATATGGTCGGAGCGGGCAAAAAAATCATAGACTTTAAATTTTAAATTCAACACTAACGACTGCTTCTAAGACTTAGAGATTTGAGTCGTTTTTTTGGTTCTTGTTTTTTGCAACAAAAAAAAACCCGTTTTTTTGGCCAAAAAAACCAACTGCTTCGTTTTTTGTTGTTTTTTTCAAACTCAACTACTCTTTTTCCTATTTTAAACACTGAAATTTTAAAAATTTGTTTTTAAGTGTTATTTATTAAAGGAGAATGTTCATTCTTTTATTTAACATATAATTCTATTAGTATTGCCTTTAAAGTTAGATCCCCATCTAGATTAGGTTACATCTTAAAGTAGCAGATCCCCGCAAAAAAAAATTTTTTTTAATGTATTTTTTTAACTAACTACTTAAACACCTTAAACATTTAAATAAATATCACCTCAAAAGTGTGTTTTTATGTGATATTTATTAAAAGACTTTGTCATTCTCCTATTTAACATACCATTTATCTGTCAAGTTCTTCAAATGTTCAACAAATAAGTTTAATAATTGTTCTTCAATGACTTAGTTATAATAAGCTAAAATAAAATTGAAAAAATTATTTAAAGAAACATTTTTCTTATAAAATACATAGACATCATAAGTAAAGGAGATTTGTCTTTTTTTTTATGTAGACATGTTTTTGAGTTCAAAACAATTTTTCCTTAACATTAAAAATAAATTTTTCAACAGAATGAATGAAAACTAATTTTTGTAATTTGTAGAACGAATGAGAACTTTTTTAATTAATAAATGATGTTTTTAAATTTATAAAATAACACTGTATTGCAAAATTCAAAATTCAAAAAGTGCAACACGAATGGCCATCCATATTAAAAAATGTAGAAAATGTCCAGTTGAAGTCAAATACAAATATTTAAATGATGATACAGTCATGGCAAACAAAATCATTACAGAAACAACACAAAGAAAAGCAACATACAAATTTAAAAACCTCATTTCAAGTAAACATTGTAATAGTACAAATGTTACAAACATTATTTTAGACCCTTTAAAACATTCAGAAACAGTTTCTAAAAGTGGTAAGTCCTGTTCAATTAGTATTTACATGAAAGTATTAATTTTCAGGTTCATCAAGTCATTCTGGTGAATACATAGCAGATGAAATACTATTAAAAAAGTATTAGAAGAAATTAATCCTAAAAAAGTAATGGGAATAGTAACAGACAATGCAGCAAACATGAAAAAGGCTTGGAAACTATTAAAAAACAGATATCCTCTTCTTAATTGGATGTATATCTCATGGTCTCAATTTGTTTTTTAATGATTTTATAAAAATACCTACTCTTTGTGTGTTAATGTCACAAGCAACAGATATTGTAAAGGAAATCAAAAACTCTCACATAATAGGTGCAATACTTAAATTCAAAAATCATCAGTTGATTCAAATATTTCATCAAAACTACCGGTAAAGACCAGGTAATTGTTATTTTTATACAATTAATTAAAACATAGTTTTATATACTAATCTATATTATTTCTAGTTTTATATTATTAAATTAGGATATGTGAATAAAATCTATTTATTAATGGATGGGGTTTCACTGTGGCGTGTCTTGAGAGTATACAGAAAAATAAACAACCTTTAAATTTTTTGGCAATCTCTTAGTGATGTGTAATGAATTCTACTACAAAAAATAGCTTGTTATCAGATATTTTTTTGTAATAAGGTTCAAGGATTTTTAAAGCTGCTGGCACCAATAGCTGATGCAATCAAGATAACAGAAGCCGACACCCCAATGTTGTCGTCTGTAGTTGAAATCTTTTATAATTTAGAAAATAATATTGTTCAAAACATAGTAAGCAGTCCTTTAACAAAAAAAGAGGAAGTAGAAATGAAAGAACTATTTGCTAAAAGAAAAATTTTTGCTTAACAAAAATTCATAATCTACTTGACCCCAAATACCAAGGAAGATATTTAAATGCGGAACAAAAGGTTAAATTATTAGAAACTTGTGTTTATTTTTATTAAACTAAGTAAAACCATTAATGCAATATCTAAATTTTTTTAACAGATTAATGCATGTGAAGTAATATATTCAATTGCTGCAAACTCATCTAATACCAAAATAGATATTTTGATGGCTGATTTACTAAATTACCAATGTAAAGGAGGAGTTTTTTCAAGAACTTTTAAATGGATAGCTATTGACTTAACGTTTGGTCCAAACTGCTGGAAGGGATTATGTTTATCTAATGAATTATTAAAAGTAGCAGCAAAAATTCTTCAGCTTCCTGCTACAAGTGCTGCTTGAGAAAGAAGTTTTAGCAGTTATGCAAATTTTCACAGCGCCAAAAGAAACAGATTAACAAATGAAAAAGCAGCAAAATTAGTGTTTGTATCGTAAATTTTAAAACTTGAAGCAACGGATATGTGTGCTACACAACAACCAAATAATGCCTTAAGAACCAATAAATATTTCAGATAAATCTCACGAATCAATAAATATTTTAGATGAAGAGTCACCTGAACAAGAATTTGAGTCACTTGACCAAGAATCAGAGTTTTCTAGTCAAGATTCTTCTTTAGATGAGTTTTAGATAAAAAAAAAAAACTTGAAATAAAATTGTTTCTTATCAACTTTTGAAATCAAATTTTGAAATCAACAAATAGTTTGTTAACCATTTTAGCAATAAAAAAACCATTAATTTAACTCTTGTGAACTCTGTTCACGCTTTAATAAAAATAGATTAATTATAATATAATCTAATATGGAATCTGAAATATTCAAACAAAACTAAATAGAAACATTTTAGATAAGTTGGTAACATTTAAAAAAAGTTAAAAGTAAGTAAACAAAAATACTATAAGGATCTGTAAAAGCCAAAAAAAACCCCAAAAAACACGTTTTTTGGGGTGAAAAAAACATGATAGCAAACACGTTTTTTTTAAGAAGCATAGCCAATCATATTTACAACGAACTTACGTGCACTCTGTAGTAAAGTAGATATCCTAAATAAATTCTTTGCCGACTCTAACATTGATATTGCGTGTTTGACTGAAACATGGTTAAACTGTCAAAAACGTCATCCTTTTACAAATAAATGAGAACAACAATTTTGGTAGCTCAAAACGACCAAAAGAGTTGAAGGAGACACACTAATATTTGTTAATAAAAGATTCCCAAAGAAAATTGAAAATATTGATCTACCTATTACCACATCATACAAACCTATTCATAATATTGATCTTACCATTGTTCATTGTGTTACCATTGTTAGCATTGTTCAAACCTTTCTTAAACTATTACCACGTGGATCATGTGATAATTTGTGCATATATCCTGGTCAATAACTGCACAGCAAGAAGCATTTTTTGAAACAGTGAAATAAGTCTGTAAATAAACCATCAATTTCTGAAAATCTCTCCAATAGACTATATGATTATTATCATAATTTTTGGAAAGATAAAAATGTTTATGATATCTCAACCTTTATTAACATAAATGACGATCAACCTGCAAATCCCATCTTCACTTACAATATTATTTTAACCCAACTAAACAAACTAAAGTCTGGATCACCAGGCCCTGATAATCTGTCTCCAATTTTGTTAAAATCATGCCGTCTTGAAATATCTGCATCACTCTGTATTATATTTATTCGACTAATTGAATGCAATCATATGCCAGATTAATGGAAGTCAACTCACTTAACACCTATACCTAAATAGCGAACTTTCTATGGAAGATTATCGGCCAATAACTATTACATCTGCTCTGTGTAAAATCTTTAAACGTATCTTGTGCATATATATTGTTAATCATACGAAGTATATCTGGATATATCGCTTCTTTTTTTTTTTTGAAATTTAGAAATTCTTAACAAGATTTTTTTAAATTACGCCGCATGGTTTTTTCTACAGTACCAATATATGATTTATATTAAAACTTAATTTTCATTAAAATTTCAGTTCAAGGAATTTGAAAAAAAATAAATCAAAATGTTAAAAAAATGAATGTGGCTATTTATACATATTGAATGAATACACAGTTGGCTATTTGTGTATACCATATCTCCCTTTTTTTTTTTGTACATACATCGACTAAATTAAATAAGAAGAACATGCGAGGAGTGTACATACATCAACTTAGAGTTTAGGTGAGAGCAGGCAATCTTAATGCCAACCGTAACCCTTTCACTATGTATGTATATTTCCTGTATGTTTTCTCTGTTTGACTCGGTCGATGCAACAACACTCAATGCGCGTTGCTCAACGACCAACAATCAAAAAGTTACTCAACCGGAGACAATTTAAAAACAAAACATTTTTGCTTAAACTTTTTTAAATAAAATTTTTACGTTAATAAATTGAAAATTCAAAACAAATGCTCCAAAAAAGTTTATATATTTCCCAGTTATTATGTTTATATCATTTATATTCTGATCAATTTTTGATCAGAATAATAACCGGGGTATAAAATATTGTTTGCCATAATTTCATCACGCTACCGCGAAAATATAAACTAACGCCGTGTTAAAAAAAAAATTTTAGTGTATTTTTTTAACACTTCAACAAAAGAAATTTTGTGTGTGTGTTTAACTTTTAGAAAACATCAAATCAGAACCGGTTTAACCACTAGGCGAGCTAGGCGGCCGCCTAGGGCGGCAAGTTTTCGAGGGCGGCACTAAAACTATCTACATAAAAAATAAGTATATCAAAAACAATGCCAAAATCTTTTTTAAGTCTCTTTTGAATTAAATTTAAAAGATTTGAAAAAGTAAAACAAAATCGTTAAATAAAACAAAAGTCAAATCACGTCAAATAAAACAAAAGAATAAACTTTGATACTTTCGTTTTATTTGACGTGATTTTTATTTTATACTTTTTATGCAGAATGAAATTTTGTCGTAATTAATACAGTGCAAAGTTTTCCTTACTCATTTATAGAAAATTTTTGCACGTTTAAGTTTATTGTGAAAATTGTTTTTACTGGCGTGTTAATTCAGAAATAGTAAGAATTTTAATTAAACATTCAACGATAGCAATTACGGAATAGTATAGTAACAAATTAACCGATTTATGTTGTGTTTTTATACTAATTGTTATTATTTATATTTATGGAGTTTCAAAAGTTTTAAAATGTAACTTTAAAACTTTTATAAGCCAGTTAAAATAATATTTTAATTTAAAGTTATTAAAGAAATAGGAGGTGATCATTTTAATAATTTTTATCAGTTTCCTTCGTTATTTCAATCCACGGTGGCAGAATGAAAAAAAGTGTCCGGTGCTCAATATCGTAAACAATGGGCTGCAAACAAAAGGTTTATAACAAAACAGGTTGGTTCGCTGTTAAAGTATCTATGTTTGCCGCAGAGAAATGAAAATGGCACAGATGAGTTAAACAATTAAGTTGAAGCAGCCAGGGTATCGGATGAGATGACAGTATCAGAAGAGTTTGAATTACATAATGTAATACACGTAACACACAAAGAATCTGAAGTGCATAAATTCGATAAATTCTCTGGTCTATATGCTAACTCTAGCAATCCAGCTACTTGAATCCTATTTGATGATGAAATGCGACAACTTTTGATCAAACATGAATCAAAACAAGTCGATCAGTTTGACTTTCCTAAGGACAGTATGCAAAGAAAATTTTCAAAAAAACATTACAACCGCCGGTTTGTCAATGAAGATGAAGTTCGCTGACATTGACTGCAGTATTCTGTAAGTAATGACTCTGTTTATTGCTTCTGCTGCAGACTGTTTACCAGTAGCACAACAGCTGCGTCATCTCTTTCTTCCAATGGTTTTACATGGTTGGAAAAACATGTCCGCAATTCTGTCAAGGAATGAGAAGCAGTGAACATCTAGCGAATTTTCAGTTATGGAAAGAGTTCGAGCTGCAATTGCGAAACAATAAAACAATTGAAGTCGAACATTTGCGTCTTGTTAAAAAAGAAGAACAGCATTGGCAGCAAGTCTTGAAGCGGCGGATAGCTTTAGTTAGAGTTCTTGGTATACAAAATCTTGCTTTTCATGGAACACATGAGAAACTGAACACTGCTGATAACGGAAACTTTCTGAAATTTGAGGAATTTTTAGCTTTATTTGACCCACTTATGTTTTTAGCTTTATTTGACCCATTTGGACCCACGTATGACTGAAGCTATCATTAAGTTTATTGCAAACGCTATTTCTAGTTTAAGTTGGTAGAAAAATTCAAAATAAAGTTTTACGTTGCTATTCTTGACGCAGCAATACAATTGTTTGAAGAAAGATTTACTCTTATGTAAACAATAAATTCGTTGTTTTGTTTTCTCTATGATGTTACGGTTTACAGAGTGTAACTAGCAAAGATGTTATAGAACATTGCCTAAATCTTGAGAAAACTTTGCAATATAGAGATTCCAAAGATATCCATGCAATTGATCTATGTAGTCAACTGAAATCAATTTCAAGACGAGTTGCAAGGTGTACATTGCCACTATCTTTACTAAATTTTATATTAAAAAATAATCTAGCAGATTGTGTCCTTAACACTGTTATAGCCTTACAAATCCTCTTGACATTTCCAGTTTTCGTGGCTAGCGGTGAGCGAAGCTTCTCAAAACTCAAACTGATAAAAACATTTTTGGGAACGTCTATGCAGCAAAAAAGACTTGCTGGATTAGCTACTCTGTTAAGTGAACATGATATTGCTAGAAACATTGAACTGACGGAACTTGTTTCTACATTTGCAAAAACAAAGCGCAAAAAGTGAAGTTTTGAAATTATTTAATAATATATTTTAAAGTTACACGAATATATATTTATTTATGATAATGCATATATTTATCTGAATGTAAATACAAATGTGAAAGTAAGTCGCAGGAGGGGGGTGGAGGAGTGGGGGCGCAGTGTGTCAGATTCGCCTTGGGCGCCAAATATTCTGGCGCCGGCCCTGCATCAAATAATACGAATTCTAATAATACAAATAATAGTTTATAGTTATAAATTTTTGCTGAATCATGGTAATCAGCATCATCAGCTCGTAAAACTATACAAAAAATTTTTAACGTTAAAAACAGAACAAAAACTTTAAAAAAAAACTGACGTCAGCAATTGAATGGCTTCTTTATTGCTTACTAAAAATGTAAAAAAAAAACTAAAATTTTAGTTTTATATAGTCTAAAATTTAGTTTTAACAAACTGCCTAGTTTAAATTTTTGTTTTATAGAGTCTAAAATTTAGTTTTAACAAACTGCCCGTTATCTAGATTAATTCCGCCATTTAAAGGGGAACATTAATACCTAAGTATTTCAAGAGCTTCGCGCACTTTTCGATCGAATTTTTTTGGCTTCCACTTTAATTGTTTTTACGTTTTCCAACTCATTTTTTGCAAGCGAAACTTATTACTGGTGGAAATTGCCGGCTTTAATGTTTACCCTTGTTTAAACTTTTTAGATTTTTTAGTTATCTAGATTAATTTTGCTATTTAAAGAGGAACATTGATACCTATGTATTTCAAGTGCTTCGCGGTTATACTGACTTATTTTTTAATTAACTTATCATTTAAGATAAAGTTAGGCAATATAAGAGAAAGGTTTTCTTCTTGTGTTTTTTATGGAAAAATATATAATTTGGTTCCTCTGAGTTAAGCGAGAATCAATACCCTACACCAATTATTCACTTTGTTTAGTTCAGTATTCATGCCTGCATATAATTTCTTGATATCATTATTAGTAAGAAATAGATTTGTATCATTTTTTTTTAATTTTATTTGTAAATGAAGTGCCAAAATATAGTTCAGAGTGTTTTAATAACAGAATTGCACATTTTCTAAACCCATTACATCAAGGAGCTGCTTTAGAAAAAATTAAAAACCTAAAAAATATTACAATATTGTGCTATTTTTCAGTAAAACACTTTAAGAAAGTCTGTTATTAGCTGTAAAGAGGTTTCAGAACGCCATACTGCTCAACATATTGCTTATGGAATAGACAAAATGATTGATATAGTTGTTAGATTGAAAGCAAAACAAAAAGTGATGATAACTGATGCTACTAGCAATAAGACGTAAAAGCTTTCAAATCATGTAATTTGTGTTACGTGTTGTGTGTTGTGTGATAAGCTAATTTGTGTTACGGTCATACAAATTGTGTTACGGTCATAGGATTAATACTTGTTAGATAGAGCATTAAAAACAATGAAACAAAATTTATTTGAAGGAAATTCAAGATGCTCTTGACATCTGCATAAAACTATTTTCTAAAACTCATCGATCATTCTTAACCTGTCAAGAAATTGAAAAAAAACAACATAAAATTGATTATTGGTTTTTTAAATTACTTAGTGCCTAAATTTATATTCATAATAATAAGTTTATTGTTACATAACATGATCTTTGCTTCTTTTATTGTGCCTTATGTCATAAAGTAATTGCTCTTTAATTAAGAACAGCCACAGCATGATGAAATCAATATTGAAATTAAGACCAGCTCTAGAATCTATTAGAGATTCAGAAGTTACAATAATTAATACCTTACGCTAGACACTTTGTTATATTGAATCAATTTTTACTGATCTTAACATAATTAAAATCTTATTATAAAAATGCTTTCAGCTGATAATATTCCTGAAAATGTTATAGCAGCATTTTATAACATTACCATGCACATTACAAATTAAAAAAATGAAGACATTACCAAGCATAAAATCTTTTATTAAACCCTTACTCGCTAAAATTGAAAATGAACTGCCAAAATATGGTTCAGAGTGTTTTAATAACAGAATATCACATTTTCTAAACCCATTACATCGAGGAGCTGTTTTAGAAAAAATTAAAGACCTAAAAAGTATTACAATATTGTGTTATTTTTTAGTGTTTTGAATCAATCCAAAAGTCAATTAGTGACCATTTACAACCCCTACCCTGGAAAAAATTATTTCTGTAGCAAGCATAGAAAATTTTTATTTCATGGAGCAAATTAATTTTTGTGTTGCTAGTACTAAACTCCCATGCTTAATCTTTTCATTACATCTGTCAATAATTCTAATCTCTAGCACCTTTTAATCTGTTAATAGTTCTAATTTCTAGCACTCGTAATTTTTGTTCTTCTTTATGTTGTAACACGAAAGAGTCTAAATAATGCATTCACTAAATGCAAAAAATGCAGATCTTTTTACCAATTCTTTAATACATGCATCAATTTTTATTAATGTTTTAGAAATTTTAATCTGAATAAAATATCCCGAGGTCCATCTAAACCAAGAGTGCTTTACCTTTATTCGAAATTAACATGAATAATAAACACCTACAATAAATTAAATAATTAAATGTAGGGATTTTTTGTTTTTGCTAGAAAATGAAGACACCCACAATTTCAGAAACGGTTGGCTGAAGTGAGCCAAAGGAAAACGACACATAATGAAACTTATTAGTTGTAACTGGTGTAAGAAATTACTCTGCTATTTGTTTCTTAAATGACTGGTCTGTCTGCATTTCTCTACTCTGTCTCGCTCACATCCTACTTTCTATTTTTGATACTTTCCTTTGTTCTCAAAAATCTCTTTTACTAGCCTAGTATCATTGTCAGAGTGCTCCGAAAAGAAAATGCTGCCATATATACGGGCTTGTGCAATGAGGTAAATCCGCAACACAGACGCCGGAGGAGTCACCTCTATAACCATATATAATAAACCACAACACCCTACAGTGAGCCATCTGAAATGAGAAAAAGGAGTAATTTTAAGATTTATTAAATTTTTGGGAAAAAACTTCATTTCTTATTACTGTTACAGTTCTGTAACCGTACCTGATCAGTCAAAAGGCAATAAGTGGTTCACCTAAAATTACTTTTTCAATTTTTTTGCTTGTGCTCACCTTTGATATATGTTGTATACTGTTGGAAATACAACTCTTGTCTGTTTAAGATAAAAAAAGGTCAAACTATATTAAAATAATTTAAATGTAAAAATACAACTTTATAATAGAATTTAAAGTTTCATGCCTTTCGGAAATCATCAGTCATATTTTATGAAAATATAAAATAAAAACCGTTATAAAAAATACAAGTTTAGCGTTGCATTAGCATTCGACGTTAAATATACGTGATCCGATATTTGCTAATCGCTGAAATCAAAGTGAAATAGTAAAAAACTTTTCCTATGCCTTCATGCGGAAACCAACATAATTGATTTATTGGTTTATTTATTGACCATAAATAAAAGCTTACACTTTTTGTGGATAGGTTGTAAGATTTGCATCTTTTAATTATGCGTCACTTGATTATAGGCTTGTTACCTGCGTCTTCATGTTTCCAGATTTTTTTTAGAAAGTTCTGAATCATTTCTATACCTGGTTGCATTAAATGATTTAAGATGGTTTTAAATCTAAGCTTGAATGCGTTTTACTGATAATTTAATACCGATGTAAAAATTTTTTGTAAGATTGGCATTAGGTCATGCTTTTTTGATAGATATTAGTTATTTAACAGATATATGGCTTTCTTTATGCAGTTGTAGTTTGTATCATTAGCGGTAAGTTTGATGCTCAAAATTTGTTGGTTAAGTAGGTTAATAATTGATCCAATATTTAACATGCAGCTGTAACTAATATATATTTATTGTTAAATATATATTTTGTTTAAAATTTTGTGGAGCTATTTTAATATAATATATTTTAATATAAATTTTAACAGAAATTGGACATTTTAATAGAAAATGTAACTCAATTAAATTTAAAAAAAGGTGTCCAATTTTGGTTATAACATTTTAGCTGAAAAGAGAATTAAACCATATAATTCTTTTTCTTTTATTAGTATTTTAAGAATTTAGATTTAAATATATTAAAATCTGATATTAAAGTGATAATTAATATTGGATTAGTGTCTGATATTAAAATAATAACTAATATTGGATAGTGAGTTAAAAAAATTTCTTCCCTTGATCAATTTAAAAACAAAATAAGAAAAAAATTTTTGATAATTGACAACGAACGGGACTTCTTCTGAAACTTTTAATTAAGAGTAATCACCTGTTTTTTACTTTATTTTTGACCATAATTATTTTTGATCATAATTTTTTTTGATTTTAATCTGAATTTTTACCTTTCTTTGATGTTCATGTTTTATCGCATTTTTATTAATTTTTAAATTTGAGATCTTAATAAATGAAAGTTTGAAAAAAAAAGAAAATTATATATATAAAGTATTTTTAAACTTGCATTCATATATGTACTTTATGCGTATATTACATTGTGATAACGGTAATATTGTTTTTTGCTATTTATATTCTCGTTTTGAAGGAGCTTGGCGATAAGACTGAATTTGTCTTCTCTTGCCCCAGCCGTGTATATACATTCTAGTCTAATTTTGTAAATATTTTCTTTACGGCGAAATACATAATAATATTAATAATAAAAATAAAAGTAAAATAAATTTCTGCAGTAAATCTAATTTTTATTTCAAGATTCTTTTAAGTATCAGCAGTGCATGCCCTTTGTTTATCGGGCGTCCAATGGCGCTGAAATCTTAAAATTCAGCCCACGATGAAACTGTTGTTACCATACAGCAAAATATATAATTCAGTTAAACGAAACAACTCACTAAAAGAAAAACAGAAAAGAAGTGACAGGCAATGTTGTTCATTAAAAATTTGCACTGAAATAATTTGTACCTCAACAACTGAAAGTTATTATTAAGTTAGAAGAGCACATGCTATCCGGTCTTCATACAGTGCCAAAAGCACTAACGTCATTGAATAGAGTTCGCAACTTTTTTGTTTAGAAAAAGCCCTAAGTATTCCGATTTCTTCATCCTCTAATAATGTTTCTGTAGAGGATCTGTGGCATTGCATAACTGTCGCAGTAACAGAAAACAATGAAAATAATAACCTTTATGACAAAGACATTGCCAACCTTGCAAAAGAAATTTGTCTTGTATAGAAAATAAATGTTTGGGTTACTGTTGACAACATATCCTAGCAGACACAATGACGTTGAAATTACATTGAAACAACGTCGCAAATCGACTAAAAGCTATGTTGAAATAACCTTAAATTTTGGTGGAATTGTAAACAAAATCTGACGTTGAAAACTACGACGTTAAAACAACGTCAATGGTTACGTTGTTTCAACGTTGTTCTAACGTTTTATCAACTACATATCAACCACATTTTAACTTTGAATAGGTTATATTTTGTTGATACGTAGTTGATAAGACGTTAGAAGAACATGTACGCGCCCACCACCACCATTCAATATGTCGGGTGCGTCATTATTTCTTTTCTTATTTCGGTAACTGTAGTAGTTGCTTTAATTGAGATGGCGCTATCCATATATATATATATATATATATATATATATATATATATATATATATATATATATATATATATATATATATATATATATATATATATATATATATATATATATATATATATATATTATTTTATATATGTGTGTGTGTGTATATATATATATATATATATATATATATATATATATATATATATATATATATATATATATATATATATATATATATATATATATATATAATATATATATATATATATATTTGTATAGATATCGATATATAGAATATATTCGAGGTTAAGTATTTTGATGTAATAATACGAAGTCTCTTGTACGTGTTACAGTGCTCAATATTACTGAATAATAGAGCTATATATAATTATATTTGGATGAATAAAAACAACTGATTAGCGGGACTTAAAGTTTCATGCCCGAAGGCAATTATCAGCCGTTAATACAAACAAAAAACGTAAACAAACCGTTACAAAAACGTAAAAAATTACTGTAGAATGACATCTGGGGCCAATGCTATAAACATAAAAAACGAAGTTTTTTCCGTAAAACACGAAGTTTTTACCGTAAAAAGCGAAGAAAAAAAAAGTCCATTGCTATAAACATTCAAAAAATACCGTTTTTGAGATAAAAACTTCGCTATTAAATCCAATGCTATAAACGAACAAGGGAATCCCTTTTTCAGATAAAAAATGCGTTTTTTCGAAAAAAAATTTCAGATAGATTTTTTATCTCTATTTTAGATATTTTCTTCGTGATTTTTAGCGGCCATTCTTGGAACAACGTTAGCACTTCAAAATCATTGAACATTCTCTGTTTGTGTTTTTATGTAGATATTTTACAGATAAAACTGAAAAGGATTTTGGTAATTAAACTAATTTAATTTAATTAAACTAATTTAATTTAAGTAATTAAACTAAAAATATGTATAATTACATTATATTATATATATATATATATATATATATATATATATATATATATATATATATATATATATATATATATATATATATATATATATATATATATATATATATATATATATATATATATAATATAGGTAAGCTTTTTTAGGTATGATTCTAATTATAAAATAATATATTATTATAGAATATTTAGTATTTTACTATATAAAACTATATTATACTATATATTGATTATTTATTTACTCTACTTTTAGGTCCATCTATTACTATGAGGCATAGAAATAGAATTTGGGAAGACATAATGTCACATTTAAATAGTTTAGGGGCAAAAATTGAAGATATCAACCAGCTGCGTAATAGAGAGTGGGATTATTTGCAAAGAGCTACAATGCAAAAATTTGCTAAAAGTCTAAAAACAGGTATAGTTTTGTTATATATATATTTTTATATGTGTGTGTGTGTATGTGTGTGTGTGTGTGTGTGTGTGTGTGTGTGTGTGTGTGTGTGTGTGTGTGTGTGTGTGTGTGTGTGTGTGTGTGTGTGTATATACACACACATATATAATTAAATATTTTTGTATATATATAATATATACAAATATATATATACATTTTTTAAAGGTGCTGCAGGGAGACAACTAACAGAATTAGATAATGCTGTCTACATTCTTGACAGGAAGTCAATAAATGTATCTGGAATCAATGTTCCTGATTTTAATATCTCTTTTTGTATGACAGATGATGCATTGTCATCCACTCCCAACCAACTTTCTACTCCCACTGCCACCCTTTCTTCATCAAGTAAAGAAGTAAACTTTACTTTGAAACAATCTTCTGATACAGCTTCTTTTATTTCATCTATGTCTGGTATAATTTTCTTTATTGGTTAAGACTAGTTGTATTATAAGATATATATAATATATATATATATATATATATATATATATATATATATATATATATATATATACATATATATATAGATATATATATGCATATATATATAGATATATATATGCATATATATATAGATATATATATACATATATTGTATAGTTTATAGAGTTCTATTTTATTCTTATATAAATTCTATACAAATTAATTGTTTATATTAGATGCAAGAATTGATTGTATGTTCTCCCCTAATTTAGACAATACCACTCTTGTTGGTGATAGTCGTCAGATACTTCAATGTAATGCAATTTATAAATTGTTTTTTTTTTAAATCTCAGTTGTTTAATTTAGTTAATTGTAGGTTTTAGACTTATAATTATATAACAGACAACATCAATTTGTGCTTAATTTTTTAAAACTAGTATTTCCAAAACCATCAAAAACTTCTTATTTTTAAAGGAATCTAAACCACCTTTCTTATTATTTTAGTTAACTGATCTTGTTTTGACACCTAGAATTAAATTTTAGATTCAATTCAAAATAAACCATCAATGGGGGCATTAAAAAATTTAAAAAGAAAACAAGCTAGAGAAAGTCTCTTGGTAGATGGAAGTTTTAAAAAATTGAAAGTAAGTGTTTTAGGGTTAGAAAAAGAAAGATTAGAAAAAGAACAAGAGTTAAGAGTTAAACTTTTGAAATTGGACGTTGCCCTCAGGCAACAGCAAATTCGAAAAGAAAAGGCTTTAACAATATATTACACAACAGCAACAAAGCTAATGCATGAGAAAATGCAACCTTCAAACCAGCAACATTTTGTAAATACAGACACGGTATTTTATTTTTTATTTTTTAAATTAATTTGTAGTAATATTTAGTAAAACTTTATCATTAAAATTTTTTTTTTGTTTTAGGAGGAAATTCTCTTGCATTAAGAGAAAAGCTACATCATAATTTTATGTTAAATTTTGAAAATTATTGTATAAAAATATATACTATATTTAAACATTCGTCTTGTATAACCATGACCAATTACATTTTTTTAGTAACAATAAAAAAATAACTCCAATCTGAAATTGTTATTGTTATTTCATTTTTTTATCACCATTGCCTTACAGTAATAAATTCTGTAAAACTTCACACAAACATTAAGACCAATGCTGTTGCGATGTGAAATAGATACAAGCATTACAACTATAAAGTTAACAAATCTCCTATTATTTTTTAAGCGTGCTCTATAAAAAAACAAAATATACATACTTAAAAACAAATATAAACATATATTTTTATGGTCTAATTTTTTATAAAAATTTCTTGCATTTATTAAAAAATCATTGTGTAAATTTTTTTCCAATTTTAATTCAACTAATTTAGACACAAATCTATGATCCATGTCTAAACAATTTTGATAGATCCTATGCTCTAGAACAAATTGTTTATGAATTTTTAAACAATATTTTTAAGTAAAGTAGTTAAGTAGCTGTAATCGTCTATTCAAAGCTCTATCATTCTGATTTTCTTGAGCTAGATTTTCATCAGCTTGTTCTTCTTCGCGTTCTTCAAAGTCATTACCGTTGTCTCCATGTCGAATACACAAGTTATGGATAACAAATCCACACATGATAAGCATGGAGGCATCTTCGACCTTATGCAAACGAATTCCAGTTTTCAAAGCATAAAACCTGTTTTTGACAATTCCAAAACATCGCTCAATTATGTTTCTAGTTTTTCTCTGTGCTATGTTGAAACGTTTTTGAGCTCCGTCTGGATCACCGGGAAAAGGTGGAATTAACCATTCTCGACATGGGTACGCAGAGTCAGCCAAAATTACAGCTCCATTAAATGGAAGCTCTCCAATTTCAAACTTGTTTCATAGGTTGCAATTTCTTAGAACCTAATAGCAGTAAAGTCACAATATTTAAATTTACTGTAAGTTACATTATAATACATTATATTAGTTAGTCTAAGCTACATTAAAATTAGCAATCATAATAGTTCAAATAGTATGTTCAAATATGAACATTCCGAAGAGTGTCACGTACTAGTTGAATAGCCGGCATTAGTGCACTAACAGTTGTAAAATATAACTTAGTGACAGACTTACATGTGCATCATGCCACCTTCCTGGACTGTTGGTCGATGCATAAAATATGGATGTGTCGGGTCCACATACTGCCATTGCATTTATGCCATGGACATGATGGCGATTGATTAGAGAATCTTCATCTGCTTGAGGAGGGTTAGAAAGGAGTATATGAGATCCATCCAGGACACCACATACGCACAGAAAACCTCCGATTTCCATGAACTTCTGTGGAAGAGTGGAGCAATCATTGGGCCACTTTATGATCTCTTGTCGAATCTAATCTTATAGGATAACAATTTTTATCTTTACTAAACTTAGTTTTTAATTTACTTACTAAAATAAAAATAATAAGCAACTTTATATGACAACGTAAAACTTTCAATAGTTTTATTAACTTAATACACTAACATTGAAAATAGCTTCTCCTACACTGTGTATAATACGATAAATTGTGTTGGTAGAGATTCCATGACAGTCTCTGAGAACATGAAAAAAAACATTTGTGCCAATAAAATGAAGAAATACCATTATTTGGAAACGTACTGAAATGCTTTTATTTCGCTTAGTATAATGTTGCAAATCATCTTTAAGCCTAGTTTCTAAAAAATCTAATACAGCTCTTGGGACTCGATACTGCTCTCGAAAAACGTTGTCAGAAACATCTTCGTTAAAAGAGCGACCATTAAACTAAAATGAAATTGAAAAACAAAACAAAAATATAATTTCTGTGCATATTTAGTATGATTTCTGATTTTGTTTGATAACAAATCATTAAAAAAACATCAAAATTTAGTAATTTTAAGTGATGCTTTAAACTCCAACCTCTCGAGGCAATCGGTGGCGAAGCTCATTTTCTGCAACTTCGAAATCTAAATCTTCATCCGAAAAAATTAAATCCATGTTCCTATTTTAATTTTACACAGTTTTTTTAAACACCAAATACTAGAATGTAAAAATATTTATAAAAATAGAATAGACAGCACAACCTACTTAATAACTAATAAAATTTATTTAGTAGGCCTACTTAATAAAATTTTTTAAAAAAATTGTTCTTATCAATGACGTATTACGGATATAAAAAGTGCGTGAATTTAAGTGACGTATACGTTTTATGCTTTATAGCAATGGCCGAAAAAAATACAAATAGCGATAAATTCTTCGAGTTTACGCATTTTTTTACGTGTAAATAATTTACTTTAAAAATTGCGTTTTTACGAAAGATTTTTTTTCTCGAAAAAAACTTCGAATTGTTTATAGCATTGGCCCCTGACGTTATAAACAAATCTACGTAAAAACAAATCAAAAAACAAAAAACAAAAAGCCGTTATAGTTTACTAGTCCCCTGTGTCAAATAAAGATAATAGGAATTTTTTTGAATTTTTTTGAATTATATATATATATATATATAATTCAATTATATATATATAATTATATATATATATATATATATATATATATATATATATATATATATATATATATATATATATATATATATATATATATATATATATATATAAATTAGTAAAAACACTTATCTAATTTTTGATTACTTCAACACTGTGTTTCACCATAAGTAGGTTCATCAGGAAGAATTCCCGATTTCAATGTCATTGAAAAATCGATTTTGACATAAGTACCTGTAGTCTAGTCAAAAAAAGTCAAAAAAAGGACAAACCTGGACAAAATTTGGTATCATTCGAAGCGTAATTTTATCTACTTTAATATATCCAAAATCTACCGAAATTCATTTTGGGCAAAAAAAGTTATAAATATTATTGCTGACCTCACTTTGTAGATTTTTTCTTTAAAATAAACTAAACCCGTAGACTTGCTCTCAATAAGTTGCGATAATTCAGCGAAAAATGACGCGATTCATATAATATTTTATAAAAAAGTTTACAAATTATAAAAATGCAAAAATACCAGCATACCAATATGTTTCGTGTACTTGGTAAACTGTAGAGCCATATGCTGATGTTGTTAAGTATTATTTTTAAATTTCATGTTTTAACTTTAGATAAATTATTAAATATATCTTAAAATAAAATATACAATGTTGAACACATTAAAAGAAACTTGCTTGCTTTGCAAAGATAGTGACCTGGTTAATCAAACGATTAATGTTGGAAGGAAAGGTATTAATGCCTTAATTCATTATTCACAAGTACGCAACGATAAAAACCTTGAAGAAGAACTTAAGGAAAAGGACACGGTTGCTGTCCATGTGGCATGTAGGCGTGATTTTACAAATCCGAAAAGAAAACTTTTAAAATGTCAAATGGAAAGCCCTAACATTAAAAATTGAGTTTAGTAAGATATTTTTGTATTTACTCAATCTTGTGTTTGTGTCACTGATCCATACAATTAAATATATTTATATATGAAGGAGTTACTTTGTTCAATTATGTGCTTTTAGCTGTTTTTTATAAATTCATTGTGCGGTCCTTAACATCCTACTTTCTTAAAAAGCAAAACACTAGCTTAACATTTGTGTTTTTTTGTAAACATTTTTAGTTATAACTTAAACCAACATATTCAACTGGAAGTAATGCTGCTTCATTTGTGGAAACCTAGCATTACCCGATTCTAAATATCGTGATCGTAAAACCGTAATACAGGTGCGTACAATAAAATTCAAACAAAGTATGCTTAAGGTTTGTGAAGACAAAAAAGATATATGGACAGTTGAAGTAAAATCTCGTTTGAATTGCTGTTGTGATCTGGTTGCAAGTGATGCTATATACCACTTTGAATGTTATAAGCTATTTTCAATCAGCAGGGTTTCCACCAACAGGTTTTAATTCCAAATTATTTGAATTGATTTATCTTCTCATGTTATAGCAATATATCAAAAATATTGTTAAATGCAATTAATAAGTACAAATTGCAAATGATAAAGTGATTTGTAGTTTTTCCATAATAAAGTTACATATTGACCGATTCTGACCAAATTTTGAATTTTTATATTCGTTATGTGTATTTTTATGTTTCATATATGCTAATCTAGAAAGTCCTAATATATTTACAGGTCAAATTTGATTGAAGCAGAAAAGCCTGGTTACAAAGAAAATTCAACAATGGCGGAACACTTTGAAAGGCTTCGTGGTTGGTTTGAGAGTCAAATGGCTCCTGTGACAACTACTGAGTTGCACATTAAAATGCAAAAGCTAGCGAATTCCAAAGATATTTATTCAATGAAGCACTTAAAGAGAAAATTAGAAGAAAAATAAAAAGACGACATAATTATTAGCCAAACTGAAGAAAAATCTAATTAAGTATGCTTTAAAGATGCAAGATACATTTATTATTTAAAAATCTAAGGCAGAGAACAAAGATGCAAACCAAGGTGTAGTTATCATTAGAAACGCGGCTATGTTGATAAAGGCAGAAATTTTAAATCTTAAGTTTAGCAAAGAGAATTACCTATCTAAATACGGTATTGAGCATTGTGAAAAAAGTTTAAGCCCATTACTTCGCCTCTTCATGAAACAAATCACATCTGACGAACTAAAACAATCTTCCATTGGTCCAACTATAACAAAAGCTATTCAATCGCGGTTTTATGTACCGCCTTTGCTTTTTGATTTAGGAATAGAACTAGATCATACGTTTGCATCAATATGGTTGAAAAATGAGCTATTTAAACTAGGCTTTTGCATAAGTCCATCAGAAATAACACGCTTTAAACACTCTGTTATGGCTAACAACGATAAGATTGTTGAAGGAGTGCTCAATGGATTATTTACTCAGTGGGTGGCAGACAATGTTGATCATAATATCTGCACATTAGATGGTAAAGTAACTTTTCATGGGATGGGAATCATTGCTGCTGGAATGATGAACTCTAAAATTTTGGATAATCTTCATCGAATTAAAAGAATGAGATATGATTTAAAGACAGCAGAAATAAATTCTAAAATAAATATTCCGATTTTGTGGTATAACGTTTCTGACACAGCAGCATTGATAAAGATATTTTTCAAGCCCATTGTTGAGCTTCAGTCACCACAGACTTTTTCACTGTCTCTCGGTATTGATCTTTTCTGGCAAAGTTTGTTCACTTCAACGGCTGGTTAGAACCAGGCATTTGATTTAGTAATTGAACAGTGCATGATGAGATCAATAAAAAGCAGTGGAGGCTTAACCAGAAGAAAGGGTATGTCAAAAACTACAAGGAATCTTTGGGTCAATACTTTGCACGAATGCGGAGCAATATATGATTCCATGTCAACATTGACAAAGCATTGTTTTGAGAGCAATCAGCAACATTGTGATTCTGGCGAGTCTCGGCTAAAAAGAGCTAATTAAGATTTTAAAGCATTAAAGGAGCAGCTCGAGTTGTTTAAACCTTTTGAATTTCAAGACTCGGGATTTAATGTATATTTACTGGCCTATGAGTTGATAAGGATGATGAAATCAATTGTGATCAAGGAGAAAATATGAGTTTAGAGATTCAATACAGTCTTAATAATATTGCAGTCAATCAAGCAATTATCAAGCGTTCAAAGCAGGTCAAAACACTTGCCAAGCTGATGCCATCTGTTAAAGTTAATGGCAATGCAGTCCACGTAGATCCTAATGTATTGTTCCTAAGACTATACATGCAAATTGAGAGGGTTGACTGACTGCTTCGAATATGAATTAACACCGGAGCCCAGATCTTTCTTCAAAGATGGATTAATGAGGAAACCAAACAAAGTAGAGCTTGGTAGAAAAATAAGGATTCAACAATTTTAACAGAGAATAATGACACAACCTATATTCTTGACGGCGGAGCTTTGCTGCATCGAGTTTTTTGGAGTTTCCCAGCTACATATTCAGACATTATTGAATAACATTGTACATATATTACAAAAAAAAAAATGATAATCATAGTTTAATTATTTTTGATGGTTACAAATCATCCATCAAAGATCAAGAACATCAAAGGATAGGGAGAAAGTTTATCAACATTCTATTCCAACCAAAAGACCAAGTGAACTGCAAACAATCTGAATTTCTATCAAACAGCAATAACAAAACTGCTTTGATCAAAGCATTGGGAATAAAGCTATAGTAAATCATATAGTAGTGGAATGCGAAGGAGACGCTGACAGAACCATTGCTACAAAAGGAGCTTTTACAAAATGAAAAATGTGTGACTATCATAGCTGATGATACAGACATTCTTGCGATGTTGGTTCACATGTGGGATCAAATTATGTGTGAAATTTTTTTCCGCCGCAATACTAAAAAAAGTATGAAAAAAAGTACGGAAACAATCAGCATAATGAATGTTACATTATGTTTATTATATCACAAGAAAAAAATTTTGGTGTTTATCCATGCATGGAGTGGATGTGATACTACCTCTGCGCTTTTTGGTCAAGGAAAGATAGTTGTACTGAAGTTTATTGAATCGAATAGTGAGTTCGCTCAATCTTTATGTACAGTTTTCCAAGATCCCTTTGCAACACAAGATCAGGTAATGTTGGAATACAAGTTGTTTTGAACATGTATGGTATGCAATGATCAAATTTTTTTATTTAATTATAATACTGTTTATTTTATAACTATACGTCCATATTGTTTTGCAGTGGTTTAATTTAGCTTAACTATTACTATGGGTGAAAAAATTAAACAAGTCTCGCTAGTACAACTTAGGAAACAAAAATATATGAGAATGGTGGCAACCTCTAAAAAAGGAATTCAGCCAGAACGACTACCAACAACCGAAAGCGCGATCAAGTACCATTCATTTTGAGTGTATTTACAAATTCAGCAATGGTTGGGAGTCAATATGGATAAAACAAAGTGGGGATGGAGAAGAAAAAATGACGTTTTAGTACTTATAAAGACAGATAAGGTACGTATACTGGAGCAACAAAATAAACCACAAATGCCGATTTTATTTTTAAAACGGATTTCTTCATAATACTCATTTTTCAATTAACAGTCAAAGTTTAAACCAGCTCCCAAAAATAGTTTTAGTTAACTTTTCAACCTGAGTATTTTTTTATTCATGGAAAACAATGCCAATGTCGACTTCATGGAATAAATTGCATGACAGCCTGTGGACTGTGCCAAGGTTTGGAGTGCACAAATGCACCAAAAAAAACGTCAATATCGATGATAGCGAAAATGAATATGAAAGTAGTGAAAATGGAGATGGAAACATTTTTGAAAAAATGTTTGACTTTTGATATTATTTCTAATGATATTAGTCGAGCGAAAAAAGCACTAAAATTTAAACCTTAAATGAAAAATTATTCAAAAGTTGTTAAAAATATATTTATTATAAAAGAAAAAATTTCAAAAATGCTTGTTTTTTTAAATAGTTAAACAAATAAACAAATTTTTATTTTATTTTAGTCTCGATTTCAATTATTTATCTAATAAATTTTTAAGTAAAGGTGTTTTAATATACAATAAGTATTAGCCTAAATAAAAAATATTGTAAAAAAACTGCGGACATCAGCATTTACGAACATGATTTCTGAAGCATTTTTGAATTTCATTTTTTTTAATTTTTACACATTAGGCTATATCTGCGCAAAATTTTATAAAGACGAAGCAACTTTATAATAAGTTATTACAACTTAATGACAGTAGACACGACGGGTTTTTTTTGTATTTTTAATAAATTTGAATAAAAGTGAGGTGAGCTAAAATAATCATAACTTTTTTTGCCCATAATGGATTTTGGTGGATTTTGGATATGTTAAAATAGAAAAAATTACACTTCGAATAATACCAAATTTTGTCCAGGTTGGACCCTAATTTGACTAGACTACTGCTATGAATTCAATGTATTTAGAATGTCATAGTCATGTAATACAATAAATTTTCAAGCAAAGGTGCAATTTGTTTTTATTTTTGCATGACGAATATATTTCCTTCATTACTTTGATTGCGCGCTTTACGCATTGATTACTTTTGGGGATCTGTAGTATGGCTCTCGCTTGCGGTAATTTTTCAAAGAGCTTAAAGCCTTTTTGTATGGATTCAGTACTTCAGCGAAGTTATTAAAGTCGTTTTCGTTGTACAGTTGGTCTGTAAACTAATGGTCTGCCCAGCCATATGATATAAATTGTCATACTCTCTGCAGAACTGTCCTTGTTGAAGGAATTAAAATGAAGTTCAGGTTCTCTAGTATAGCTCTGGAATTCCACCTCGTACTGCTGATGTTGGTTAATTTCTAAAACCTGATCAATGATAAATGTCCCTTTTTATCAAAAAATTGTAACACTTGAGTGAGATGAAATAAAAATTCATATCATCTCTCCAGCCTGATGTTTCGAGAATTACTTCTATTCCGTTATCAAACCGTGTTTTTAGTTGTTCGTACTCCTTCAACAATTGAGATACAAACGGATATTCGATGCTCAGCGATTGTGTTTTACTTACAAGTTCTTTATCCATCACCAAACGGGGGATTCTATCTAATACATGGTGTTGACAACTGATAAACTGAGGTTTGTTGATGCGTTTCTCACTGAACATTCGTTGCAATATTACAACAACACCATTCTTTTTTCCAGTGCTAAAACCGGAGACATGGAGTTGGGATGTCAATGCCTTTATGAGCCAATTACTTGCATATGTTAGCAGCTTGGTTTGTTGATACTCTTGTGTAGGTCACCAAGTAGACTGCAATTTTGATTTTATGATGTTTTCTGCTTGGTGTTGTCTCATCTTCTTCTTCATTGTTTTCATATTCACTGTTGTCAGCCTCAGAGTCAGAATAACTAAAACCAGGATAGTAAGATGAGTTGGATGATCTATTAGAAAGTTTTTGTCTTTTAGAGGGATGAATCAGTTCTTTACTGGTCGCTTGGCCTGTAGAGTATCCCACTGTTTCTTTGCTTTCCGCTTGGAAATGGTACAATTGTTTGTCCTCGGAAGATAACCATGTTCTTTAGTAAAAAGTTTCATCAAGGGGTTTGTAGCTTCCCTGCTTGACACATTCATCATAACATTTCAGTATTTTATCAAGCTTTGATCGTATAACATGATCAGATACATGAGGAAAATTCAGTTTATTCTTCCACAATGTGTGCCTTTTTTGGAAATTTTCGCTATTCGCTCCTTTCTTCATTTGATTTATGGTCTAAGAAAATGGTAGCGTCCGATAATTTGCTTTTGGAAGAGGCATTCTGCACTTTTCTTCCAGTGAATATTCTTCCAAAGGGACCATTCTTCTTCTTTAATGAAAGTCTTTAAATTTTTCAGAATATTGGTCTAGACATCCTTGTTCTTCTGAATGCTACTATCGTTAGGCTTGTACGTTGTGTTGCTTCTGTAATAACTTAAAATTAGATAAGCAGCTATATATACACAGTCTAAATTGTTCTAGAATATTTAAAATTATTCTAGAATGTTCTAAATTGTTCAAAAATGTTTTAAAGTTTTCTAAAATATTCTGGAATTTCCCAAAATGTTCTAAAGTTCTAAAAACTTCTAATCTATACAAGTTTTAAATGATTTTCAGCAAAGTCACACGTATTAATAGTAGCATTAACAAGATTAAATAAATGACGATTCCTAATTTTAATTGCGGGGTGACCTTTTTTTACAACCTAGAGGAATTGAACATGTTTCAATGTTTTCAAACAAAAGTTCATCAATTTACGACGCAGGAAATTACTTTTTTTTAAAAAGTCAAAAAGTCATATCCCTAATATATACATACATATATATGTATGTTTAACTTTTAAGTCAGATTTTTACGAATCAGTAAATCGGTTTGTATTAGAAACTTTCACAAGATGTTAAGAATTCTATCCCATTTTAAAAAATATACAAAATTTTGTCAGAGTTGACCGGCTAAGGAAAATAAACTTGTTTTTTTTAAACTATATATTCAACTTATTTTACATCCTTTAGATTACGTTTAGTGGAAATTTTAAAAAACTGGTGGCGCTCTTCCTGAGTGATTTTTCATATTATTTATGAAAATTATCTAATGAAAAAATAGTTTTTACCAAAAGCAACTTTAAAAAATTATTTTAGTATTACAACTTTATTATTATTATATTATTAAGAAAATCTTTTGTCCCAATAACGTTAGGATAGTAGCTTCAATAACGTTAGGATGTTGCATATTAAAGCATTTTCCAGGGCTAATAATACAAAGGGGGAATAAGTGCCTTTACCACCTTTTTACCTTAACTTTTTTGTTTTTTTATAAGGGAAAACATTTTAGAGAAAATCTTTGAAAAGGATGTCTTTAAAAATTTTTTAAATTTACTTATTGTTATTAAGGTAATAAAAGCGAAAGCTCATATAACAGAACACCTCAAAAATAAAAAATAAAAAAACTGACTAAACATAAAATTGTTCTATTTGAAAATAAGTGAAAGCTTTTTTCAAGCATTTTAATATAAAGATAAGTTTTGCTATTTTTGATTTCAACAAAGACATTGTTTCCCGATTACGCAATTGCATTCATATGTTGATGTTTTTGTTTGTTTTTTGGTCTTTTTGTTACATTTTAAATAAGCATTTTAATTACAATATTTAAAATACAAATATAAGTTATATATATATATGTATATATATATATATATATATATATATATATATATATATATATATATATATATATATATATATATATATATATATATATATATATATATATATATATATATATATATATATATATATATATATAATGATTGTTATTAGAAAAATAAAAGAAAGCGGGGACACATAGAAGACCATACGGTCTTGGGAATCTTTGGGATAACGGGAACGTTGTTCAAGTTATCTTCATTATATAATTCTTATTTATAAAATGACATTTTAAATAATATATTGCATGAAATTTTTGGTTTATTTATAAAAGTTTACAAATGAAACTTATCAATATCATATAATAATTAGTATTTTAATTACTTAGCTAATTATACGTATTTCATTCATAAAACGTAATTAAAATATATTTATAATGCCGCGTTTCGTAAGTTTTTTTCCATTTTGCTGTTTTGCAAGTTGCGGTGCTAAATAGTTTTGTTTCGAAAGATATTTAGTTTTTTATCATTATTTCAAAAAATAGAACCTTAAAATATTACTATGCTACAATACTGAAAATAAAGTTTTATTATAAACATTTTGGTATATAAAATCTTTATTTTTTTTACAATTATGTCCGTTTGGCCAACAAACTTTCTTTATTGATTTTAAAACGTCGTTTAGCGAAAGAGCTCGTTTCGCAAGTGCGACTTCCGTAAGTACTACTTTCGTATGTAGCAAAATAGTTTTATTTCGTAATTTAACTTCCGAAAGGCAACACGCAAGTAGCATTTGCAAAATGAACATCGCCGGTTTTTTGTGTTTTGCAAAACTCGGTACGAAAAAAGCAACATTTCTGATTCTCAATATCCTTCCGAAAAAATTTTATTTTTCCGGAATTTTATTTTTACGAAATCTTCCGGTTAACAACTCTAGTATAAACCAAAGTACTTAAACAATATTTAAAACTTTTAATAATTTAAAATTTAACAACTTTCCAATGCTAAGACAAAAGAATTAAAAAAAAAACTTGTTATTAGTAACGTAAGTTTAAAAACTAAATTTACTATTAACAAGTAGTCTAATATTTTTTTAAATAATATTCATAATGGCCAAAATTACAAGACAAAAAGCTAGAGCGTATTTATTTGAAGAAGAAAACCTGATAGAAAACTTACTTCGATTAACTTTTGCAACAGATAAAGAAATAATTCTTTTAAAGTTTAAAAGATCTAGTAACAAGTTAACTCCAAAAAGTTTATTGGTTGTACTGATGGGCCCGATAAATTCGCAAAATGCTCCGGTCTTCTCAATTGCCCTGAAAACTGTATTCTTTATGCAGTAAAAAAACCTTTACGGAGTTAGACGGAGGTTACAATGATGGATTATTAACGGATAAATCTATAAGGTAAAAGTTTCATAATTTCAATTTACAATAAAATAGTAAAATAATATTTTAAAATCCTTTGAACTTATTAAGCTAGTAGATGATTAAGGTTTTTTTTTTAATACCACTCCAAATAATTTTTTTTTCTAATTGTTATTAAGTATGGGTTTAATTGTTATTACGCATGAGTTTATAGCTATATAATATAATAACTATAAAGTGGCCTAATCGATTGATTAAAAAAAAATTTATTATCGAACAATAAAACAAACATGTGACATGATGAATTATTATAAATGTGTCATAAATATTTTAACTTCATTTAATGTATTATCGTAATTTTTGTAGGGATAATATCACTCGTTTAATCGATAGTTGGCAGACATTAAAGAAAAGTAAGAGTAAGGACTCTAAAGCAGCAGAGAAATCTAAGGAAGAATTCAAAAAGAAAGAGGAGCAGGTTTTTTGGATTGGTAGAAATAATATTAATGAAATCTTAAAAAAAAACGAGCCTTGATAAACTTTCATACTATGCTGGTATCAATTTTTTAAAAGACCAAACGTCCAGTCGCCTTATGACTTTGGAGAGCAAAGACATGAGATATAAGACTGTAAACAAAGAAAAGAAGCAGTTAAAAAATATGAAACAAAAATATGAATTACCCAAAGTAGACGAACTACAGAGCTAGAGCTATTCTCAGACGTAACTGATATTAGTACAGAATCAGATAATTCTTTTGATTCAATACAACACAGCACAAGTAATCGAAATCGAGAAATAGGGAAGGGTTTGTTAAAGATATTGCCATGACATCAGTATCAAAAAGTATTTCATCAAGAGATCTAGTGCATGTATGTACGGATTTAATCGTAAGTTCATGCGGAAATGTGGCTGATTTTTCATTGTTTCTTTCAACTATTTGGCAAGCTAAAAAAAAATCTATTCGGGAAAATGCTGAAAATTGCTACCGGTAAAGCTATTTTTCCCATAATTGCACATTTTGATGGAAAAATTATCAAAGATATCACAGAAGGTAAAAAATCAAAAAGAGATCGATTTGCAGTCTCGGTAAATATTGATGGTAAAATGAAGCTTCTTGACATTCCAGCTATTGATCGTGGTACTGGACAAGCTCAAAATGATGCTTTAGTTAAAGTAGTGGATGAATATGGAATATGTGATGACGTAAAAGGTTTATGTTTTGATACAACTGTTACAAATACAGGAAGACATTTTGGTACAAATGTCAGGGTTAGTCATAAACAAAATTCAATTGTATTAGAGCTGGCTTGCAGGAGGCATGTTTATGAATTACATTTATAACACTTCTGCAAAAAACAGTGCAGTGGAAAAACTAAATATCCAGAAAACATAATGTTCAAACGGTTCCAATTAAACTGGAATGACATTAAAAGTAGCATTGACTCTTCAAAGTTTGTAAAATATGATACACAATCTATTGCTAACACTTTTTTAGAAATCCAAAGACTCGACGCTGTAAAATTTTGCAAGATTGCTCTAAAGGAAAACATTTTCCTCAGAGCAGATTACAAAGAGCTATTTAAACTGACTCTTATGTACTTACGCCCTGAAAGAGTCTTCCAAATTCAAGCTCCAGGGTGCGTGTCGCATGCACGTTTTATATCCAAAGCTATTTATTATCTCAAGATTCAGATATTGAGTTTGCAATTTTCTTATGAATTGACAGATAATCAAAAGAAAGAAGTGCAGTCTAC